>NW_005842850.1:258645-287475 GCF_000455745.1 Alligator sinensis | reverse complement strand
CCCCCCCCCCCCCCCCCCAAAATAAATAAAATAAATAAAATAGTGCTCTAAAATTGGGGTCCATGTCTCAGGTGGGGGAAGTTTATTTTCTTTGCCGGAATAGGAGCACAAAGATGCTGTGTTGTAAAGTGGTTGCTGGCTTCTCTCCCTTTCTCTGTCAGCATGGAATTGTATTGCTAACCCTGTCACAGCCACACTCGGCTTGCTTGGGGGTGAAGCGTATTGTATGCAAGAGACTATGGTATGCCAGCTGTTCCTAATCCTCCCAAGGTGAAAGCGTAGCTCTGGGAAAACTAGATTTGCTCAAGTTGATCCCTTTTTAGAAGTGAAAGCACACGTAATGACAGGTGAATTTGGGAAAGCTTTTTGAGTTGGTGTACAAGCTGTAGGGTTCTGGACATCAGGAGGTTAGGACTTAGGGCTGCCTTTTCCCCCAGGGAAAACAGTTAACAGGCAAATTCTTAAGATAAAGCTTAGCATTAAATTAAACTGGTGGCTATCATATGCAGCCGCCTGTGGAAATGCACTTGATGTAATCAGCACAGTGTGAGAGTTTTGTATTCCCAGAATGGGAGATTTGCCTTTTAGGTCAAAGGCAGGTGACAGCTCGGACTGAAGCAGATGGGTGCTCGGTGTTGAGTGGGTCAGTGCTGGAGACACAAACCCGGAGCAATTAGAAGCCTTTAAGGGTACAATGCTGCTTGCATAACAGCACAAGAAGCTGGCAATCTTGGATAAAGTGGCTGGTTTGGGCATCTCTTAGCTGCTGTCTCCCTCCCCGTTCCCCACATGTCTTCAACTCATTTTGGGTGAATTCAGGCTTGTTGCAGTAAAAATGGGATCTGCTGGCTTGGGTTATTGCCTGCCTGCCAAGACTCCCAAGGAAGAAGTCATCTTGCCTTTGATGGGTGGTAGTTGCATACCCCTCTTGTCTGTCCCTTTCTCTGACTGGTATCTATGGGGCTGGTGTGGGGGAGCGGGAAGGGAAAACCATATCTCCCTTGACCAAACAAAGGGTCTAAGAACCCCCTGTAGTAGGTTTGTGGCAGGGGAAGCCAATTTCTAAGCTAATCCCTCTGGCTTTCTGCTTGGAAAAGTGATTTCCTAACTAAGTGGGGGGTGCTTGCAGGAGGGTACTGTTAATTGGCAGGCTGGGTAATGACTTGGTCTCTAATTTCTCCTGAAGGCATGAGAGATCAGCTTAGAGATAAAAGAACAATCTGCTTGGGCAGAGCTGCCATTAAGAAAAGAATTGTTGTGATCTCTTGCTGCTTGCTTGGTTTTTGTTTAGCTGATGGACTGTTCCCATACTTGCCCTCTGATCATGTTAAGGCTGAACTCTTGGAGCCTGTCCTGAGAGTGACTTGTCGTTTCTGGCACTTGAATTCCAGCCTACCTTCAGCAGACTTTTTTTTTTTTTTTTTTCCTTTGGAAACTCTCCACCTCAGTTCCTGATTTAGGAATGGTCAGTGGTGGAAGGGGTAGTGTCAGCTGGACCCATTGCTCTGCATGCTGTGGCTCTGTCTCCCAGAGCACAGTAAAGCATTAGGGCTGGAGGAGCTCTGGATGGAATTGGTGTGGCTTGCGGGATCCAGAGACACCAACACATTTCCTTGCCCTGTGCTAACTGAAATACGTTGGTGTCCCAGCCCACGCTATGCAGCTTGTCTTCTCCATGATGGCTCTGATACCCCCACTTACCTCCAGGCCAGGCCTCCACTGCTGCTTCTTTTAGCAGTTCCCATGCTTCTGGAAATTGGGTCCTCTCCTGGTGGCTAAACTGGAGAAATTCCTTTTATATGCAAATAAGGTGCCTGAGAAAGTAGAGGTGACTTTGTCACTGTTCATTGCTCAAAACCTGCAGGTGCTGACTTCTGGCCTGCTGGCTGATGTGGACTAAGCGACCAGGATGGCAGTCCTCTTGGCTCTCGGGAGATGATGAGCGGACAGGCTACTTGTGGGGACTGTGTCCGGAGGGGTGGACTGGAAAGAGGGGTGGGGAGCGAAAGCCACTTCTCTGCAGAAACCGTGTTGCGTGAAGCAGGGGGGACATTGTTTTAGCACTGAATTAGTTAGATCCTCCCTGCTTTAAAAGGGAGTGCGAGGCATTCCTCTTATAATAGTCCTAGAGAGGTGGAGCTGGAAAGGACCTCCAAAAGTCGCATCTAGTTCAGCCCCCCTGCCTGGGGGAGAATCTGCCGTGCATAAACCATCCCAGACAAATCCACTGTTCCACCTCTTAGCCAAACTACCATCAACACTGCATGAGGCATCACACCTGAACCTGCCACAGAGAAAGCAGGGGACCATAGTGGCCAATGTCTTGCTGCTGTGACAGGTTTTTAATAATGATCCCAGGTAGAGACCCCCCCAGCTGAGTAAGGCAAACCCTGCCCCCCCCAGTCCATACCAATATGACTAAGGGGTAAAAGTCCTTTCTGACCGCAAATCTGATGTTGGTCTGATCTTGCACAGGCTGGGCAAACCCCAGATGGAGCCCCCTCCCTTCATTTACTCCTCCCCACCTCCTGCCCATCCTGAAGATGGCATGGGTGGGGCTAGGGGAGCCAGGGTCATCTAGGTGTCCCCTGGGTTGGCTTCAAAGTGGAGCTTGATTGCCCCTCCCCCACCGACTAAACAGGGACCATCTGTTTGGGGGGAGTTTGCTGTAACTCATGTGCTTTCTGCATGTCTGTTAGCACACCCAATGCCTCTGAGGGAGGCTTGAAAACAAGAACACACCTGACCCAATGACCTAGTTTCTATTGCTTGTACTAGTTGCAGGCTCGTGATGTCCTGAGCACCTCCTCGGAGCTGGTTCTACAGACAGCTGCATGTTGGGGCCTTTAGTAACATGGTACCAGCCAGAAATGAGGAGACCCAGCATGAACACACAGCCCGCTTCCTCTTCCCAGTGTCCACCTGCCTTGAGGTGTTTGTGGCATAGTCCTTAGCAGAGGTATCTGAAAAGTTTTAGAGGAGACCCCTGAGGTACCTTGTCCAAGAATGGAGTTAAGGCGCAAGGGTCCCTTAATTGCCCTTCCCATCTCTGTCCATAGCTGTACTGCAGTCTGTTGCTCTTAGCAGCCTACTGTCCACGGATCCCCCCATTCCTCTTTAGGGGTGACCTTCTAACCCTTCCCCTAGAGCTAAACTATCCAAGGACATTGTTTTGGATAGCATGATTCCTGGCTTGATCAACTTCTCCCTAAAGAAAGGGGTGGGCTGTATCTGAAATGCTTGATACCTCACCACAAAACTCCAGGGTGACTTGGCAGGGGACAGAGATGGTGTCTCTCAGGGGCCTTTGTCAGATGGTTGCCTTTAGCTGTCACACACTTTTTGTTCCCTCAACAAGATGTGCAGCCAAGAGGAGATTTCAAACCATGCAGCTCAACTGCTACCCAGCGTCAATGCCGCCCTGGGCTCTTCCGCTCTCTGCCTGGGTGTCTGAAGTATATTCACCTGGATCTTTTTTTTCCATCCCCTACCCCCTCTGTAGCATGTAGTCATCCTCTATTCTAACCCTTTCTCCTGTGCTGGTTTGAATTGTATGTGACTTTTTAACTTGTGCCTTCCATGGCTACTTTTCACAGTTCCGGTGTTGTTTTTTAAACTAACTTTGACTGCTGTATCTCTGTCTTCCTCCCTTCTGCAACCCACCTCTTCCCTTTCCCCTCCCAGATCTGGCAGTGTTCAAGGAGCGGCTGAGAGTGCTAACAGTAGGAGGTACGCAAATCATGAGCCTCTAACCCCTTCTGGAGCTCAGGACTCTTTGAATAGCTGATTCGGGGCATGAACAAATCGGGTGCAGCAGATAACTCTCCAAGGTGGCTGCCATGATAACTGTCACACATTTGTCTGGGATCTCTGTCTTGGAAGATGTCTGAGCTGTACAGTTGGCCAGCAGTGCCCATAATGCAGATAGATGTCTGCTGAGTCCCCATGTCTAGCTTGCTAGAGAAGGTTTCTCTGTAGTTCCTGTAACCCAGATAAATGTTTGAGTCTTGGGATAGATGCCCAAGTCCCCATGTCTAGCTTGCTTGGGAAGTTTCTTTGTAGTTCATTGTTCTGAGGCCTCCATCTTCCTGGTTTTGTTGCTAGAAGCTCTGACTAGGTTGAATTGGCTGTAATACCCAAGTGTTCCTAGCACCCTCTCTGGGTTTCCTTGATCAGTCATATAATTAAGTACGTTTTTTCTGTCATTGGAAAAATCCTTTGTCCTCAGAAGCCAGTTTTTCCACCTTGGCTGCTTCCCGTTAAGTCTCTACCTCAGTCCCCTAGGGTCTAAACTATTGGCTTAGTTGTGAGGACCTGCTATTCTCACTGTTTTTTCCTGAGCTCAGCATGCTGGAACAGACTGGCTGCTGTGGGGAACTTTTGAGACACCAAAGGTGGGAAACCTTTGATTTCCTATTATTGCAGAAGGTGAATCTGAGACATAGGAACATCCCTGGGTGACAACTTCGTAGCTAATCCCCCGTCTCAGCTGCCTGGCTGTATTAATTGCTCCCTGGCTTTTTGTGGGTGGAGGCAGTGAGGGAGCAGAGGAGGGAAGGATCTCTGACCCAGCTGCCCTTTAAACCTGCCCAGAATTATAGTTTCAAAGTGAGAAGGCAGCTTGAGCCTGGAGAAACCTGGACCTGTAAATGCAGCCCTACTGTGTCCAGGGACCCCCTAGGGCACGAAGCTACCCTCCAACCAGCTGCCCAGAAGCCTAGAGAAGTATTCCTCCATCTTTAGTTCGCCCATCTCCCTCCCCAAAGCAGCAGGGTCCTGGCTAGTGCCAGTCAGTTCCCCAGTGGCTGGCAACTTTTCTCCATTTGCCTACATGTTGAAGAGAACCCCCCTGGTTTTAAGTGCCTTCTTCCTTCCCAATGGCCTGTCTGGAAACCTCCCCATGCCTACGGTCTCGGCTCCTACCAGTGGCCTTGGTACTTCCTGCCACCTGGGCTTCTTGTCTACAGAGTGATGTTGGTTGAGGAGAGCCGGCTTTGGTTCATGCATCTTTGCCTCTCGAGGCCTTGCCTACACAGAGAAGACCTTCCAGAGAAGGTAAGGGGTAAATGTAACTCATGGTATTCCAGACAAACACTACCCCCCTGATAGAGCCTGAACCTAGAATAATAGTAGCTGGTTTGGTCAACTTCCCCATGGATGTTCCCTCTGCTCAGTTTTTTGACTTAAAGATTAGTTTCCCCAGGGTGGTTGGTGACTGTTACTTCAGGTCCAACCACTTTAATTGGCATCAGACACCCCTTGGCCTGGTGCTGTGTTCATAGCTGCCTGATAGCCATGGGGACAGTGTGCCTACCTCCTGGTACCAACCTCTCACTTTTCCATATTTTGTCTAGAGACTGCCAGCTTCCACATGTTGCATAGCTTGGATGCCAGTGGCCACTTGAATTAAACTTTTTTCTAATTTTAATTCTCTCCACCAAAATGCACGCTACCTCTGTTCCCTTGGATGACCCAGATCTGAGAGATTAAGTAGCATGCTCTTCTGTGTAGCCTCAAGCAATAGGACTTTATGAAGTCCATTGGGTTCTGTCAGTCCCTAGCCATCTTCCCTACATAAAATGACAGCTGTGCTCACCCCAGGGCAACCCGTCTCCTGGCACAGCTCCCCATAAGGCTTTGTGGCTGTGCTTCTTGTCTCTCCAAGCCTAGCTTGCTCAACAGAGTTGCAGAGATCATAGCAGACTGCCTTCCGAAGGACAGGCCGTCACCTCAAGCAAACTTACCCATGAGATAAGGCTGCCATTGTGTGACAAGGCTGAAATTCCTGTGCATTTAAGTCTCACCTTTGTCCTTGGGTTGTGAAATGCCAAACAGCACTCCTCCATTGAGCCTTTTGATCCCAGCACGTAGGGTCTGGTACATGTGCCACAAAGGAAACTTCAGACCCAGACAAGGCTGTAGCTCTGCTTCTTCCGGAAGGAGAGGTGATCCAAGATGCTGGGATCCTCTCCTGATTTGGGGGCAGGCTGCCACGGTAGATATTGACCTGAAGTTCTTAGCCCTTCCTGTGGAAGCCCTCAATTTGTGTTATGAAGACCTAATTAACCACATTGCAGTCTCATCCCATGACTTTGCTAGGCTTCCAGAATCGGGCAGATGGTTCACCCGTGCCAGTGTAGAACTCTGATCAGAGTGCCCCACCTTCATCAAGCCCAGCAGAAACCTTGCTTACTGGTTTTGACTGGTCCTGGCCACTGCTGGTCTCCATGTGACATACTGGTTAGGCTGGGCATTGGGGCATTTAACATTGATTGAAGAAAGCCCTTTTTTAAGTTTCTCTACCTATTTTAAAAGATAAATGTGCCTCTGAGGCACAAGTTAACATTTGTTTGCACTCTTCCTATACCATTTATGGCAAAATCATTTAGTTGGATTTAAAACTACCCCATAGTCACTTAGCTGCTTTTGTGGAGTTCCTGCTTTGTTCTGCGGACCACTTATTGCAGTACCAGTGAGGCTGGTTACCTGGATGAATATGCCTCCAGGACACTCAAACTCAAGAACTTCTCAGTGCAGTTTGAACAAAAACCTTCCATACCAATTTGCTCCCAAGCCCTGGTGCTAGGAGGCCTTTCTGCTTTCAGAGTGGATATTGGAGGCCACTCTACAAAGGCAGGTAACACTTAGGGTCCTGCCATACGTTCAGCTAAAAGTGCTAAATAGGTAAAAGCTAGATAGAAACCAGTTATAAAATTGGTACATGTTTACGAGCACTGTGAAGCTGGTTGGTTTTCTTGTAGCTGGATGGCCATTTTTATGGTATGATAATTACTTTGCCCATGTGGCTGGTGAAAATGAATTGTGCAATTCACTGGTGAACCATGTAATATGTAACATGTGGCAGGGGCTCCAGTGACCTAGTGGAGAGGTAATTTGGAGGACAAGATGGCTCCTATCACTAGAGCTGGTTTTGGTAGATGGGTCAAAGAAGCTCACGCTGTCTACCCACAGTGGCTCAAAATTGGACCGAAAATACCAAACAGCACTCTTTCATTGGGCCTTTTGATCCCATGTAGCATCTAGCAGCAAATGCCACAAAGGGGACTTGAGGTCCAGGCAAGGATGCAGCCATGCTCCTTCCGGAAGGAGAGGTGATCTAAGATGTTGGGGTCCTCTGCTGATTCGGGAGCAGGTTGCTGTCTGAATGTATGGCAGATATTGCCGTGAAGTTGGGTGAATGCAGGCTGGGCGAGTGCAATAACCAAAGAGTTTGCTTTCAATCATTCTGCCAGAGTGAGGGGTGTTTTTAAATAGATCCTGTGGGATTTAGTGGCAGCTGGAGGAGGAGAGATCCCATGACATTATTGGCCTGGTTGGCAAATACAGAGCCTAGAGTTTGTCAATAGTCCCCATCTGATAGGTCTCAGATCATGGTTGATGATTGTCTCAGATCATGCAGACAGACCTTGGTAGGCAGCCCTTTGCCTTGGTTCCTTCAGAATTCAGCAGATTGTCCTTTCATACAAGCCAAATCTAGGGAGAGTTGAGCTGGAAATTTCCCCTTTGTATCATGAGGTTGTAAGGCCACCCTAACACCACTGTGCCGGGCATAGCCATAAGCCTCTGTTCCAGAGGAGAAATCGTAAGAGCTCTGAGATCAGCCAGCGGGTCCTGTGCAGGTTACAAAGGGAAGTC
Organism: Alligator sinensis; assembly: GCF_000455745.1. Classification (NCBI taxonomy): domain Eukaryota; kingdom Metazoa; phylum Chordata; order Crocodylia; family Alligatoridae; genus Alligator; species Alligator sinensis. Next base: position 279,819 of record NW_005842850.1, on the reverse strand, counting down.
CAGTTCTCTTTGCTGGCCAAACCCAACGGAGGTTGCGTTGCACTGCAAATGCTTCTCTCCCTGGGTGAGCTATTCAGGGGAGTCCACTGCAGAATCCGGACACTGATGCAATTTTTCTTTCTTCTTTCTTTTCCTTTGTCTCACTTCCCTCTCTTTTTTTTCCTTTTTGGGTTTGGGTCTGTTTTAACCCTTTGTTTCCTGCTTTGTCTTCCGTTTCATTCTTGATGTGCGGTGAAATCTGGTTGGTTTGTTTGTTTGTTTATTTCCCCCTCACGTGCTCAATGCCTCTCTGTTTTACTCCCCCTCCCTTGACATTCTCTGGAACACGTCTTGTTTGCGGGGCTCCGATCACCTCCTGATTCCAACGCTGATTTTAATTTGCCAATTGACGTGCCTGTGTATTGCCCTGTGTGTTTGTATTCTGCATAAATAACAACCCCCCCTGGCTTTTTTTGGTTTTTGTTGTTGTTTTTTTAATTCTGTGCTGACATCTTCTGTTTAATTACTGCCTGGGTTTTTTTTTGGTTTTTGTACCCATATAAACCTCCTTCATGCTTATTTTTTTTGGTTTTGCACTGCTTTCTTTTGTCCTTCCCCCCTCCCCTCCAACCCCCCCCTTCCCCCGGCTCCTGTTGTGACCGTCCTTGTCCAATGACCCCATTCCCTTGCCCCCTCCCGCCCACCAACTCTCTCTCTCTCCTCCTCCCCCCCCGCTTTGGCTTTTCCCAACCACCGAAAATCCTGCAGGGTTTTATGGGCTGGACGAATCGGATCTTGACAAGGTCTTCCACTTGCCCACGACCACCTTCATCGGAGGGAATGAGTCAGCTCTCCCACTCCGCGAGATCATCCGGCGCTTGGAGGTAAGATGTCCTTGAGTTCCCCTGTTGGGTATTGCCTGAGATTCTCCTTCCATCATTCCCTATAGGTCAAGTCTACCTGATAGATTTGCTGTACCCAGCAGCAGTGACACCAAGCAGGGCATATGTCTGGCTGGGCAGTTACCTACCCCCATGCCCAGAGTGACATTAGCTGGCTCACAGTGGTATGTGGATGCTGCCATGCTGTGTCTAGTGGAAGAGGAAGCCTGTCCAGAGCAGGGGGGCATGGTAGAGGTGAGTTTGTTGTGCAGGCATAGGCTGGCACTTGGTATTGGAGAAGAGTTGGGCTGGAAAGGACTTTAGGAGGTTGTATCTAATCCAGTCTCAAGGCAGAATCAGCCCATCCAAACCATTCCATAAACCTCTTCGCAGGGGGGAAGCGGGGTCTCCTTGTCTTCTGTGCCTTCAGCAGTCCTGCTTCTCTGGTTGCCTTCTGTGGGGGCTATAAGCTTCATCTCAGCCAAGGAGCCATTGTAGGTCAAATGAAACGTTGTAATGGTGGATCCCAGCCCAGCTTGGGCATCGGGAGAAATGGGGTCCCCAGTCAGGGGCTGAGGGCAGGGAAAGCTGCTTCTAAGGAGCTGAGTAGAAAGCCGCGGGGAGCTGCCTTGCATGGGTTGGTTGGCCACCCACACCCCCTAGAAAACACCTGATGTTGTCATGTCCTGTGGTAACCAATGGATGGAGAACAATCGTGCATCACCCTATGGACAGCCTGGTGGCCTTGAGTATGAAAATGTTTTGTGGTCACCATCCCATCCCCAGCCTGCAGGGCCTTTCTGCAGAGTGTAATCGGTGCCTCGGACACGGCCTAATTCTTAGCGCTGAAATTGCCACCTTAGCCAAGAAACAAGGCAGCACCCAGCTGGAACCAGCTTGGTATTGCTCTCTCTCTTGGGGGTTGGGTTCCTTTTGGGGATAGATCTTAATGTTTGTTTGTGTTTCATCATTGGCTACAAAGCTTGCCAGGGCTGGGATCCTTGCCCTAATACTTGGGTCTCCAAAGGTGTTCATCCCATCTTAATTGCACCTTGCCTAAGGGGAGCACCCCCCACCCCTTGACTTCCACTCTTCCCTGAGAGAGGCAATAGACAACCCTGCTTGAAAAGATTTGCCAAACACTTTGCTTGAGGCAGCATGAAGGGCCGGGTTGGGCTTAACCTACGAGTCAAACCTCCTTGTCTTGTTCTATAACATCCAAGGGCAGATCTTATCATGGTAAGGAACCTGTTGGGAGCTGAGCGCTCTTGAAAAGACCTGGTTCCAGCTGTGAGTCTGTAACACTGAATATGGGATCGTACTGGGTTGGTTCCAGGCACTGTTGCTCCAGCCTCACCCTCCAGAGCTTCTAGTTTTTTTTGTCTTGAACTCCCTCGCCTGCCAGGGTGTTGGGAATGGGGCACTGCCTACCCCACCCCACTGCAGTTGTTGTATGGGGTGTGATCTCCAGCCAGGGAATATTTCAGAACAGGGAGCACCACTGTGTGAGCTTGGCTTCCTGAAAGCAGACAGGTGGTGGCAACTTGGAATAGATGCCCAGGGAAAGGGTGGATTCTCCATCGCTGGAGGAGTTCAAGGACAGGTTGGACAGCTACTGGACAGGGATGATCTAGGTGTAGCGAGGTCTGTGTTCTACTATGGAGATTTCCCTGGCTTCTGGGCTTGACTGGTTGCTCCTTTCTCCCTGCTTGCTGTTCCGTGAGTCTGGGGATTTGTAAGCCTCTTTCAGACATCAGGTGTAGGCTGGAGCCCAGGCTGGGGATGGTGATTGGGCTGCCCCAATGCTCCTGGTGGGACCAAATCTGGAGGTTCCTGGCTAGAGGATCTTACGTCTCCACTCGGGACCAGACCAATGGTGCATTTGGGGTCGGGGGAAAAAAATTTCCCCCAGTCAGATTGGTATGGACTGAGGTGAGGGGGGAGTGGAGTTGCTACCTTCTGCAATGGGGCCACAGCCTCTGCTTGGGATCTCAAGCATCTGTTAACGATCTTTCATAGAAGCAGGATATTGGCCACTGTGGTCTTCCTGTGGCAGGTTCGGGTGTGATGTTTGGTGTTGTCAGACCTGACAGTAGCTTTACAAAGAGGTTGGACAATGAATTTGTCTAGGATGGTTTGGACAGGGCTGATCCTATCTTGGACCTCCTGGAGGTCGCTTCCAGCCCTGCTTCTCTGATACTTTCTGAACCCACCTTAGCGCCTAGTTCTAGGGGTACCATGGTCTCATTGCAGTATGATTGGGCCATCTACAGGCTGTGCTTTAATTCAAGGCAGTAAGTGAGGTCAGTGGGAATGCTGTTCAGGCCGTGATCATTTCAGTCTTGGTAACACGGGCAACATTGACCTGCAAGGCAATGAGGTGGATGTTCTCCAGTCCCACTATAACATAATGTCTTAAGGAAGTTTCTAGGCACATGCTCTATTTCCAAGGTGGAGAAAAACCAGCCTTGGGTCTGCTTTATCTGACATCTTTTTGCTGTGTTTGCCTAGATGGCTTACTGCCAGCACATTGGGGTGGAGTTCATGTTCATTAATGACCTGGAGCAGTGTCAATGGATACGGCAGAAATTTGAGACCCCAGGAATCATGCAGTTCACCAGTGAGGAGAAGCGCACCCTGCTGGCCAGGCTGGTGCGATCAACCAGGTACTCCACTGTCCTTGAATGACATTTACCCTGCAGCCCTATAGTGAATAGGTTGGGGTGTCCTCTTCCAGCCTTGGGATGTCCTGTTAGAGCCACCAGCTCTCCTGTCTAAAGTAACATCCTGGTCCCCCTAGCTGGATTGCTGTGGGAGTCCCATCTAGGTGGTCTGATGGGCTCAAAGTGCTTTCCAGCCCTCTTCTGCTGAGAGTTGAGGCTACAACTTTTTCACAGGCCTACTGGAAGTTGACTGTTGGTGGTACATGAATCCATGTGTAGAGCATCTCTGTATGTGCATGTACATACTTTCCATACAGTGTTCATTTTAGGGATCTTCCTTACAAAGTCTAGACTCATTTGGTCCTTTTTTTCTTTGGTCTGGATCTTGGAGTTGTTGTGTTGCCGTGTTCTCCAGAACAAAACTTTGGGAGCTGCCCTCCAACAGGCTTTCACTGCCCGGAAGAGAGGAGTTTGTATATCCCCCATCAGCACTATCCCATGGAGTTGTTTATTCCCCATCCTGTAAGCCGTAGCCTTTTGAGTGACTTCTCTCTGCTTCTGCCCTTTAGGTTTGAGGAGTTCCTACATCGGAAATGGTCCTCAGAAAAGCGCTTTGGCTTGGAAGGCTGCGAGGTGCTGATCCCCGCTCTGAAAACTATCATTGACAAGTCGAGCCAGAAGGGGGTGGACTATGTTATTATGGGCATGCCCCACAGGTAATACATAACCCCATAAACTAGCTGGGTTTCAAGTTGGAGGGGTTGAGGACTTGGCTTTCTCTAGCCCTGGCCAGTGGGCCTTTTTCCAAAGACAATTATGTTTGTTTTAAGGGATCTTACTCAGTAGATCGAGTGTAAGAAATCAAATTATCCATCACCCAGTCCTTAGTCTTGAGTTTACACTCGCTGATGGCTGATCTCAAGCTGTGTTACATGGTCATGGTATCCACTTATAGAAGATCTCTAGATATCTTGCACAAACTGGCCAGCTTGCAAAGCTTTTATTGCCTGGATAATCCTGGGCTGCAATGGATGCGAGAAGAGCATCCCCACAACTTGTGGTTCCAGGATGAATGTAGCAGCTTCTGCTAAAGAGATCCTGTCACTTGGGTGTGCTGCATGGGGCAGCTTGGAGATATGGCCTTATAACAAGGATGTCATTGGCCAGTTGCATCCAGCTTGCTTAAGAAATGTGTGGTATACAAGTTCCTTGGTGTATTTCTGATGGATTCTGGCTGGGGTGGCAGTAATTAGACCGGTTTGAGAGAGGAACCAAGCATGGGAAGGCACCCTATTTCTGCCCTCTTCAGTTACTGAGTCCCAGCTAGGGCCTGAAGCCTGGGGGATGAGGGATGGAGGGTCCATCTCTGGGCAGGCTGTATGAGATCTCAGTATTACTAACCCAGGTTGCTCTCACAGGGGGCGTCTCAATGTTCTGGCCAACGTCATCCGCAAGGAGCTGGAGCAGATCTTCTGCCAGTTTGACTCCAAGCTGGAGGCTGCTGACGAGGTGAGTGGCTCTCCTCCTGGGAGTGCTAGTGAACCTGGAGCTGATCAAGGACATGACCGGGTTTCTTGGGAGGGTGAGGAAGGCAGGGAGCAAATTAGATTAGCACAGTCAGGCCTCATAGGAACTTTTGTCCCAAGCTTTTTCCATTGTGTCTTTCATATAAGATGGCTGGGAGGCAACCTTTTTTGGCAGACACCACAAATGAAGCCCAGTGCCCTCCTTGAGTCATTCTGGTCCCCTTCCCCTGTCCAGTCTGCTGATGGAATCTCGGAGATTGCTATAGCTCGAAGAGTCTGATTAACCACAGCTAAATATAGGGGCAGACCTGGAACATGGAGGTGGAAGGGAGAAAACGTGTAGCAAGACGCTTTCCCCATTTTACTGGCAGTATATGGTGGTTTCAGTCCTGGCAAAATCCTGCCTGAGAATGTGGTTCATGTCATTTTTGACAGTGTCTGGCATGGAGGAACAGGCAAGGATCCCTCCAGTGGTCAATGCTGGAATAACCCACTGAGATGGGGACTTATTCCAGACTCCAGGCACCTGGGCCAGGAACAGAAATTGCACATATAAACTGGTTTAAACCTGTAACGGGACTAAGGGTATTTGTACACATGTACACGCTGCAGCACCAGGCGCTTTTAAAAGCGCTCGGCAGTGCGTACGTTTGTATAAATGGCAAAATGTGCATCAGTGTGTAGAAAATGGCAGCGGCGTGTTTTTGAACTAAAAGACATTGAAGGTATTAGTTCAAAAGCACACCACCTTTTTCTGTGTGCTGATGTACATTTTGCCATTTATACAAGTGCATGAGACACGGCACTGGGTGCGCCAGACTTGCCCCTGCCCCTTCGACTCCAGTGGGGATATGGGACAGCAGGCTCAGGTGGAGGAGGATTAAGCCCCCTGTCTCCCCTCTGCTACTGGCAGGGACTGCAGCCAGTGTCTGCCCAGCTTTTTTCCCCCTTGCTTGTGGTTCAGCATGGCCTGGGACCCCCAGAGCCCCCCCCTCCCAGCCTTGGGTGATCCTGCTGCACCTTCCCAGCCACTGGGGTCAACGTTTCACTTACGGCAGCCCAGGAGCAAAGGCCAGATCGGGGTGGGAGGGAGAGCAAAAGGGCACCAAGCCCAGGTGGGGACAGGCACAGAGGGATCACAGAAGTGGCGGCCCCATCCTGGACTTGAGCCTCACCGAGCTGGGGGTGGGGACTGGGGAGGGGCTCAAGTGTGCGTCTGCTCAAGCCCAGGGCAGAGCTGAGCTAAGAATGCAGCTGGGGGAGCAGCTTCTGCTCAGTGGCCCCTTCTACCCACTGGAGAGTTGCCCCCGGGCTGGTCCCAGACCCCACAGCAGCACACACTGTATGGGCTCATCCCCTTAGCCCTGAGTGCTATTAACTGTGTCCCTTGGCCTGCCGGGCGCCCAGCTGGGTGCACATGCTCTCACTTCCCCTACCCACTGGTGACGGCAGCGCAGCACAGCCCCGTCTACCAGGTGTGGGGCGCTATCCCTACGACTTCACCGCTGCTGCTGTCAGGGGGACCCACCCTGGCCATAGTGGTAGGCGTGCATGTCTGAACCACTCCATAGCACTTCTCTCTTTCCTCTCCCAAGATCCCTGCATAGCTGAAGACATCTGATGCTCTTGTGACCTTGCTTGGCTCCTGACCTGAATCTTGTGGCAAGAAGACTGTTAGGGAATGGATTGGAAGGGACCTCCATGAGGTCACAGCTAGTCCAGCCCCCAGTTTTAATGGTCCTGACTAAACCATCCCAACCCATTGTCCATCTAACCTGCTCTTGGAAGCCTCCAACAGTAGACCCCCACCTCTTCTCTGGGCAGCCTCTTCCAATGCTGGATGGACACCCCCTTACCCCCGAGTCAGGAAATTCCTCCAATCTCAACTTCCCTTGCTGCAGCTTGAGGCTGTTCCTAGTCCGGTCACCTGCAGCCACAGAGAAAAGCCCGTCTCCATCCTCTCTGTCATTGCCATTCAGGTATTTGAAGGCTGTGATCAAATCAGTCTCCTCTTCTCCAGACTCGGTAACCTCAGTTCTTTCAGCCTTTCCTCATCAGTCTTGCTTCTCAGGCCCTTGATCATTTTTGGCACTCAGCACTGGACTCTCTCCAGTCCACCCATGTCCTTCTTGAAGTACAGGGCACAGAGTTAGACACACAGCTCCAGATGAGGCCTCTCCATGATGCCTCACCAATACCGAGCAATGTGTGAAGTGTTCACAGCCTTTGAACTGGCCTCCTTCATCCCAGTTCCCATGTTGTGGTATAGGTGATATTATCAGTAGATCAAGAGGCTTATTATCTGCTTGAAGTCTTTCTGAATCCAAGATGAGTAATCCCCTGGGTTCTTTTGTACCTGTTGCTGACTTATCTCTCCCTTTACCATGCTCTTCTGAAGTCCAACTTTTCTTCCTTGCAAGAGTCTGTAGACCTCTTCCCCTCCAAAGCATGCTGAATTGCTACAGCATGGTATGCAGCTAGTAGCAACTCCAAGTGCCTTGTTGGAAGGTGTCTGTCAAAGAAACCACGAACTTTCCGTTCGCCCATCTCAAAACTTTCCACATATGCAGCCATCTTTCATCTGTGTGTGTGTGTGTGTGTGTGTGTGTGGGGAGGGGGCAGTATTCTCAGCAGCTTCTTATTCTCTCTCCTTCTCTATGGAGAAAGGTGACCAAAAATGATCAGACAGTTGTCAGACCAGGGGAAACTGAAAAGGCTGGGACTCTCCAGTTTGGAAAGGAGGCAACAGTGGGGAATAGGATAGAAGTCTACAAATCATGAAGGGTGTGGACCAAGTGACTGGGAAACTGCTCTTTGCCAAGTCCCAGGATACTAGAATGAAGGAGCACCTGGTGAATGAGCAGATCAGTTTTAAACTGAACAAGAGAGAGTCACTTTTTATGCAGTGTATTGTTAATATGTGGAGCTTAAGTGACAGGCAGAGAGTACAGCCAAGTCCAACAAGGGACTAAATGGATTCACGGGCGATGGATCTATTGAGAGCTGTTTAAGCAGAGCAGTTGATATTTCCTCTCTCTAAACCAGAGATGCTGGATGCAGAGAGGGTGTTGAGTAGAGCATGGATCACTCTTGTATCTGCTTTGATGCTCTCCATCTGAAACATTCACTCCTGCCACTGTTGGAGATAGGTTGGTGGAGAAGGGACACGGCTAAGGAGCGCCAGACTGGACCAGACCCATAGTCTGTCCAACCCAGCATCCTATGTCCCATGACTCTCCATCATTAGGATGTAAGCAGGTTCAGATTCTTAAGAACTGCCACTTACTGGGTCAAACCAAAGTCCTGAGGCCTGGGATCACCCAACTCCCAGCATCTCCATGGCAGTCGCTTGGGGAGAGAGGTCTCACCCAGCCTCCTGTGTCATACAGTGGCAGAGGCTGGAAGGGAGAGTGAACTGGGAATGATCGGGTTTGTCCCTTGTTCGTTTCTCACCTGCAGCCTCCAACACTTAAGGTTTAGGACATTTTAATTCGGAGGCTGTACCCCTTGCTCCCATGCTCATTAGCTACTGATGCCCCTTTTCCTCCAACAACATGTCCAATCCCTTGGTAAATCTGGACGAACTCTCAGACCCCCCCCCCCCCCCCCCACCCCCCCCCCCCCCCCCCCCCCCCCCAAAAGTCCGGTGGCAACAAGTTCCAAACCTTAACATGCTGAATGAAAAAGAACTTCCTGATGTTCGTTTTAAACTTACAGCCTCCTAGCTTCATGTTGTGGCTCTTGTCTGGGGAGAGCCTGTCAGTAATAAATCCCTATTGACTTTATCTTTTGCCATTTAATGTTTTTATAAACCCTTCTCCTGTCCCTCTTCCAAGTGTCTCTTCCAAGCTGAACAAGCCTGGCTTCACTAGTTTCTCCATACCACTAATCATCCTTGTTGCATCCTTCTCTGGACCTTCTCTAGGTCTTCTAGATCCATTTGGAGGTGCGGGGACCAGAACTGGGCACAGGATTCAAGGTGTGAACACCCCATCAGTTTTTATAAAGGGGCTTCATGATACTTGCAGGGAAGGTAATGGATTCTTTAGGTAGCTCCAGTATCTTAGATATTTCTGAGCAGTTGAGAGGACCATTGGAGCCCCCTGTCTGTATCCCAGGCTGGCTGGAGCCTTTACAGCTCACTGTCTGCCTCCTCTTTCTCTCTCCCTGCCTCCAGGGCTCGGGCGATGTGAAGTACCACTTGGGCATGTACCACCGCCGCATCAACCGTGTCACTGACCGCAACATCACGCTCTCTTTGGTCGCCAACCCTTCTCACTTGGAAGCTGTGGACCCTGTGGTTCAGGGCAAGACTAAGGCGGAACAGTTCTACTGCGGGGACATACAAGGGAAGAAGGTAAGTGCCTCTGGGATAAGAGTGGATGCCCTTGTTGGCATGCCCACAAGCTGGCTGGACTCTGGTGACTGACGGAGTGACGGATGGGGAAAAGGGATGGACATCTCTAGCCACATATATGGCTTTTAGTCCGCACTGGTGAGGAGAAGATCTTTGTCATCAGTGACAAACAAAGGTAGCTGGAGGAGCTAGGTATGTTCAACTTGAAGAAAAGGTGCCTACGAGGGGACATGATAGTAGCCTTCAAAGACTTGAAGGGCTGCCATAAGAAGAAAAGCACGTCTGCTGCGGAGTAGGGCACGGGCCAGCAAAGTTTGTTCAGATTGGATCTGGGGGGGGAAATGTCTTTGCTGGTGGAGCAGGGAGGCTGCAGCATAGATGCTCGGGGAAGTGGTGGCCTCTCCATCACGAGGTGTTCAGGGAGACGTTGGACAGCTATTGGTTGGGGGTGATCTACATGTAGCAATGCCTGTGTTCTGCTAAGGGGATTTTCCAGGCTTCTGGGCTTTACTGGTTGTCCATGAAGCTGGGAGCGAATTCCTGTCCCCCTCCCCACCCATGCTACATTGGGGGGGGCGGGGATGTTAAACTTCCCTCCAAGGCATCAGGTGTGGACTGCAGCCCAGGCTGGGGATGGTGATTGGTCTGTGCCAGTGCTTCTGCTGGGACCCAAGCCAGAGGGTCCTGGCTAGAGGGTCTTGCCCCTCTGCTCAGTCTCAGTCCAATGCTGCATTTGGGGTCTGGAAGGAATTTCCCCCCTGGTCAGATTGGTATGGATTTAGGGGGGGTTGCCTTTCTCTGTAGTGGGGGCACAGCCTCTGCCTAGATTTTCTGGAGTGCATGTTAACCTTTTTAGAGCAGCAGGATTCTGGCCACCATGGTGCCCCTGTGTGATGTCTGCTGTTGTGTGAGGTTGACTAGTTTTTGCTCAGAGGTTGGAAGATGGTTTTGTATAGGGTGGTTTGGCCAGGGCTGATCTTGCCTAAGGTAGGGAGTTGGATTGGATGCGACCTCTGGAGGTCCCTTCCAGCACCGCTTCTGTGATTTTTATGGATTTCTCACTTGAGACCACCCGCTCTCTTGGGGCTGGATGAGCAAGTGGGACGTCAGCTGCTGCTTGGTGAAGTTCAGTCACCACCCTGGCTCCAATATGACAGCTGGTAGGCGGCTGACGAAATGGCACATCCCACTCTTTGCACAGAGGGTTCCTCTGTAATTAGAGATGATGAGTTCTTTCTGCCCTCTCAGCATCTCCCAGAGTGACTGCAGTGGAGATGCTGGGAGTGAGAAAAGTGTCTGGTAATCCCCAGGCCTCAGGACTTTGGTTGGACACCACTTAGGGTCAGAAAGGGTTATTTTTCCCCCCCCTTGTGAATGCTGCTGGTTTCTGGGGCAGTTTGCCGTCCTCTGAGGCACTGGGTAATTGGCCGCAGCCCAGGCTGGGGTTTTAGACTTCGGAGTGCTCGTACCCCCATTGGGACTAGAAACCCAGAGGTTCTTGGCTAAAGCATCTTGCTGTTCCTTGCGGGATAGCCAGGCTCGGGTGCAGGGAGGGATACATCTTCTCTAGGTTTGGCTGGCACAAACCACAGAACTTTGCCTTCCACTTGCTCCTCTTCCTAGGAGCTTCTAAGCATCTAGGAACCTATGGCTTCTTGATGCAGCAGCACCATGTTGGCAGCGCCCTTGTCTCCTTGCTTCTGTGCAGGGGATGGAGTTCTCCTAGCTATGGAATGAGGTTTAAAGTGTTATTTTGGGGGATAACTTTCATGGGTGCAGGGAACTACTTGGCACTGAGATGCAGTACTCCAGCTGCAGTCCAGTTCTGGGCACCACACTTTCTGAAGCTTGTCCACGTCCTTGTTAGAGTCTAAGGAAGAGCCACCCATATGATCAGAGTCTTAGAAGACAAGTCATATGAGGAAAGGCTGAGGGATCTGGGACTCTTCAGCCAGAAGAAAAGAAGGCTGAGAAGGGGACCTGGTAGCAGCTTACCACTACACTAGGGGAGTACATCAAGGGCACAGTGAGCAACTGTTCACCAGGGCACACGAGGGGAAGACGAGAAGTAATGGCCACCAACACCTGGAAAATTGATTCGGGCTCAACATTAGGAAAAACTTCTTCAGAGTCAGGGTGTCCAGACTGTGGAATAAGCTCCCTCCAGCGGTGGTGCAATCACCTACCCTGGAAATCTTCAAGAGGAGACTAGATGGTCACCTTGCTGGGGTCACCTGACCCCTGGTTATCTTTCCTGCTTGGTGCAGGGGGCTGGACCTGATCTTTTGAGGTCTCTTCCAGCCTTACAATCTATGAATTGGAGCCCCGTCCAGCCTGACATTCCCCTTGTCTACTCAAATCCCACCTCCCAAAGCCAGACCTTATTGGTGCGTGAAGCCATCAGCCTGAGGCCCTCCCCACTACTATAGTCATCCATGGGTTAAGAGTCTGGCTGTGCAGTTGATGGGTCCAAGGAGGCATCTCATGACTTTGTGGGCTCTCAGCCCCATGCCATCTGATACCCCTTTCCCTGCTCCTACCTTGAGGGACTTCCATGCCAGAGAGAAATCATCAGGCTGCCTTTGTTGATTCTGCTCCCTTTTGTCTCCTCCCCTCACAGGTGATGTCCATCCTCCTGCATGGAGATGCAGCATTTGCTGGGCAGGGCATTGTGTACGAGACCTTCCATTTGAGTGACCTACCATCCTACACCACTCATGGGACTGTGCACGTGGTGGTGAACAACCAGGTAATGGTGGGGCCATGGAGGAAGGAGGAGCTGGTGGCTGGAGCAGGGTGACACCCTGCCCTAAGCAGCCTCATGCCAGACTGTTCTCCCCTTTAATGCCTGAGCTCTATTATGTGAGCCAAGGTGGAGGCAGTGGTGGTTGGGAGGAGGGTAGGGGTGGAACCAGAGGGACGGGAACTTCTAGGACTCTGATTCATCTCGGAAGAATCTTACCGTGGTCCTAGAGCAGTGGAGGTGGAAGGGACTTCTGGAGATCACATCTAGTGCAACTGCCTGCCTGAGGCAGGATCAGCCCTGTCCAAATCATCCCAGATGCATCCATCATCTAAACGCTTTGTAAAACTACAGTCAGCCCTGATGGAGCACAAGGCATCACAACCAAGCCTGCCACTAGTCAAGCAGGGTGGTGTGGGGGGGGCAGTGTCCTACTCGTATAAAAGATTGTTAATATATTCTCCAGAGATCCCAGGTAGAGGCTGTGCCCCCACTACAGAGGCGGGTGAAACCCCTCCAGATCTTTACCAGTATGACCAGGGGGTCAGATTCCTTCCTGACTCCAAATGTGTCAGAAACCCAGGGAGGGCTGGGGAGGTGGACCAGCCCCAATCCTTTCCCCTACTCTGAGCAGGGGGGTAGAACTAGATGACCTTCTGAGGTCCCTTCCAACCCTCGTTTTCTATGATTTCTGTGGCATCAGTCTGGGCTTGAATGGGGAGGCAAGAGGCTCTAGCCAGGACCCTCTGGCTTTGAGAGACAACAGGAACACTGGCATGCCTGTCAACTCCTGACACAACCATGGTTCCCCAAGGGATCGTGGCTCCCCCGCAATAGCTTCCTCACAGCCCTTCTGAAAGGTGCCACGAGTCCTCTGGGGATCCAGTTACCCCAGCTGGGCTCATGCCAGCAGAGGCTGCCTTCTGGAAATGGCCACTCTAGTGTGTGGGATTTGTTGGACATGACTGTGTTCTCTGGTGCCTTTATACTGGGGGGGTGGTGTCTGAGCAGAGGCTGATGGGACAGGAAATGGAATATTTGATCTCTTGGTGAACAAGCCTCTCTCCAATCTCCCCCCTTGCATACACAGCCTTTCCTACAGACTCTGTTTTAATCCTCTTCCCACCTCGCCAGCTTTCACTTCCTTCTCCTTTTTGTAGCAGTTCCGAACTCGGCTCAGTTGCTGTATTTTCTCATCTCGTGTACCACCCATATCAGCCGCTCCTGGCGATTAAGCCAGGGCTGGGGGCAGCTTTGTCTCTGGGGCTGGGTGATAGGTGGGTGAGTGGATGAAGAAATCTTTGCTTCTTTCAGAGTAATGGCCGCGTGGAGTGGACAGGGCCTAATCTTAGCCCCCTGCTGCCCACCCCCCCCACCTTTCTCAGGCTAAAGCTACAGTTTTAACTCTGTTTTGCAGCTCAGTTATGTAGCAGATGAAGCTTTGTCCATCAATTCAGCTGTGAAAGGGGCCAAAACTGTAGCTCCAGCTGCAGACAGGACTCCACCCCTTTCTCTCTGTGGCCACAGGCAGTGGGGGAGAGAAGGGGAAGAAGCCCTGGCCACCTGACAGTCTCCACACTTCTATTCTGGGCACAGAAAGCTGATGTGTTTAGCTCAAGGAGCTGACAGGCAGAAGAAGCTCTTTTGATGGCAGCTTCTTGGCCTGGCCTGGACATGGTGCCTCCATGGCAGTAGCTAGATGAGGGGAAGTGTTCAGTAGGGAACCCCCAAGACTTGCCTTTTTGTTGTGCCAGTGACCGGCCTGGAGGCTGCCCCTGACACTGAAGCCATGTCCATTTCCGCCCCCACCTTCCAATGTCTGATACATTGAGATACTTCCTTGCCCACACCTGACTGACCTGAGCCCCTCATGTGCCACCCTTCTCCGGGCCCTTCTTTACCCACCCTCTCGCCTCAGATTGGCTTCACCACGGACCCGCGCATGGCTCGCTCCTCGCCTTACCCCACCGATGTGGCCCGTGTGGTCAACGCACCTATCTTCCACGTCAATGCTGATGACCCTGAGGCTGTGGTGTACGTATGCAACGTGGCGGCTGAGTGGAGGAGCACCTTCCACAAGGATGTTGTTGTGGACCTGGTAGGTGGCTGGTGTTGAGCCAGGGCCCTCACCAGTGGGGAAGTGGCAACTTTGGGTCTTTATCCCATTGCAGGGGATTTTGTTCCATGGCCATGTCTGTTAACTGTTTGTTTTAGGACTGTGTTGAGGGGTACTGAGACTCCAAACCCCTCAGTGCTAGGTGTGTCAGTCCTGGGATCAGCCAACCTGCGGGGAGGAATGAAGCCCTCTGTTCCCCTCCCAGGTAGACCGAGCCCACAAGCAATTTGTCTGAGCTATATCTGGGTGTAGCTGCTCTTGGTGACCTGTATCCGATTTGCCAGTATCCCCATAAACCGCTCTCTAGTTACTTTGGCTTGTCTTGGACTTCCTCAGATAAAATAAAACCCCCCAGGTCATTTGTGGATTTTAACAGCTGATAAGGCCAGTCTACGACACCTCTGCTAGCTCTGATCAGGGGCCACAACGGGCCGTAGCTAGCAAACCAGTGACAGAGCACACGTTACCAGCCTGCCTGGGGATCTGAATGAACGTGCTCAGCCCTTGACCTGAGCAATCCCTTTTATAGCTAGTTTTATCTACAACCCATAATCCTCCCGGATTAGCTTTTTCACGTGGGTTTATTTAGAAAGGAAAAGTTTCCCTGAAATACCACAATGCTGGGCACACAAATAGCTCCTGCAGGAAACCATCTGGCTGCCTTGAGGTGGGAAACAGAATGGAAGATACTCTCGATCCAGTGTAGAGGGGAAGAGACTTGTAGACGTGGATGAAAATAAGGAATAGGTGAAAGGTCTCACCGCCTTGTCGTGGCTTGCAAGGTGTTGTGTGTTGGCAGAACAGTATAAAAGCTGTATCGTAGCTTGCTGGGACACATGTGCTGTACATGCTTGGTGGCTTGTTCAAGTCCCTCTTCTCTGGATCTCAGTGGGAAGTGAAGGCATGCCAAAAGAAGTAGTAATGGAAGGAAAGCCTCCAAACAGGCTGTCCTGAGAATCCCCAGCCTTGGGTCTGGGCTGGGCTGGTTTAGCGAAAGGCAGTGCTGCTTGAAGCTTGGGGCGGCACTAGGTGTGATCCTCTTGAGGACCCTGCTGGGTTTTGATAGTCAGTAGCAGACTCTCTCTTCTGGTTTTGCCCTGTGTCCACACTACAACACAGCTCTGCAGAAACTAAGTGTAGGACCTCATGAGTGAGGCTTCCTTCCTAGCCAGTGCATTGTGCTCAGCTCTGGGCATGCAGGGCAGCATTGGCTGGCAACTTCTAATGGCCCCTTTGCCTTGTTAGGTATGTTACAGGCGCAACGGCCACAATGAGATGGACGAGCCCATGTTCACCCAGCCACTGATGTACAAACAGATCCGGAAGCAGAAGCCTGTGCTGCAGAAATATGCTGAGCTGCTGATTTCCCAGGGGGTGGTGAATCAGCCAGAGTATGAGGTACAAGTGCTTGGGAATCCTCCCAAGGGATCAGCTGCTTCCCTGAGAGTGCGTGAGAGGAAGCAGATCTTGCTTAGAATCACAGAGAAGCGGGGACTTCCAGAGGTCACATCTAGTCCACCCCCCCTGCCTGAGGCAGGATCACCCATAGGCAGGGCGTTGGAAGAGATCATTGGTTCTCAACCTTTCTAGAATTGAGATGCCCCTCAGTAGACTCAAAGCTCCCTCCTGGAAAATGCTAGCTCTACAGTGTGGGGTGCCCTCTTCACCATGCCCTTATGGGATGGCAGCAACAGCTGGCAGGAGGATGGTGGCCAGTTGGGCGCAGCCATGTTTTGTGGCAGTTTTATTTGCCTGCTGGGAGCTGGCGATTTAAGCCAGGGCTGGGGGCAGCTTTGTCTCTGGGGCTGGGTGATAGGTGGGTGAGTGGATACCAGAAGTGGCCCTCACCCCCAGCCTTCTGTCTCCCAGGAGGAGATTGCCAAGTATGACAAGATCTGTGAAGAAGCCCATGCCAGGTCCAAGGATGAGAAGATCCTACACATCAAGCACTGGCTGGACTCTCCCTGGCCTGGTAAGTAGCTTCCTCTTGATGGCCCCTCACGGCTGGGGGGCAGGCAACACCCCAGGCCTGGGTGACTCGGTTTCCCCGTTCCTGTGTCTACAGAGTTGTGGCCTCAGCTCAGAAGAGGACAGCCACCCCTTTGGAGACATGGGGTTCTGTATGGCCTTGGCATCCCTAAACCCAGCGGCGATGCATAAGGGGTGCATGCAGGTGCAAAAGCACCCCCTGAGCGTGGCCATGCACCCCCTACAAAAAGGTGCCGCTGACACTGTTGGTGGTCACCACTTGCCACTCTGCCACAGATACTGCTGGCGGCATCTGCGTGTCGTCAGTGATCCCTGCTGGCCTCTGACGCTGTCAGCAATGGCTGCAGGTGGCTGCTGATCCTTGATTGGCACTTGCCACACCCCCTCCCACTGCCAACAGCTCCCCCGCTTGCTGCTTCTGCTGCTGTGCCCCTCCCCCGCCAGCTGCCGGGGGCACGAGTTGTTCATGCCTAAACCTGCATCTCTGTTGGACCTAGGTCCTGAACTTGTCTCTTTCCCCTCCAGGCTTCTTTACCTTGGATGGGCAGCCCCGAAGCATGACCTGCCCTTCCACAGGCCTGAGTGAGGAAGACCTGACCCACATCGGCAGCGTGGCCAGCTCGGTGCCTGTGGAGGACTTCACTATCCACGGAGGTAGGGGTTCTATGCCACGCGGGGGGTGGAAGCTCCACAAAGCAGCCTTGATGCTGGCGTGGCCTGCAGGGTGATGCCACATACTAGTCTGTGGGGGATATGGAGGGCCCTACATAGCACTGGGAAGGCAGTGAGGTGACTAGCCAAGCTTCTGCAGCCCAGGGCACTCAAGTTGGACCATGATCTGACGTTCCATCCACCCTCAGCATCCACAAGGAATCCAGGTGGCTCAGTGACTTGGCCTAATGACTCTGCAAATCAAGCTCCTTGTGACGAATTGTGGCCCTGTATAGTGCCCCCCCCAGCAGACAACAACTGGTGTCTTGTCTGACAGGCCTGAGCCGTATCCTGAAGACTCGTGGGGAGATGGTGAAGACTAGGATGGTGGACTGGGCCCTGGCAGAGTACATGGCCTTTGGCTCCCTCCTCAAGGAGGGCATCCACGTGCGTCTCAGTGGTCAGGACGTTGAGAGGGGCACATTCAGGTACGTTCCCCTGGCTGACAGGTGCAGGGGGTAGAGCCCTCTTGGAAGGCCCATGGAGAGGTCCCCATTGCAGCACCTAATCCATGGGTGCCATCTTGGAGCTACCCAGCCCAGGTACCTCCTGGCAGAGGGGAACATATTAGCAATTGCCCTCTCTGCCTCTCCCCACAGCCACCGCCACCACATCCTCCATGACCAGAATGTGGACAAGAGGACCTGCATCCCCATGAACCACCTATGGCCCAACCAGGCTTCCTACACAGTCTGTAACAGCTCCCTCTCAGAGTATGGCGTTCTGGGTGAGTGGGCACCAAGCTGCAGCAGGGGGATGACAACTGAGCTTGGTGTTGCCTTGTAGCACGGGTGTTCTGCTGACCTCCACATCCTCCACAGGGTTCGAGCTGGGCTTTGCCATGGCCAGCCCCAACTCCTTGGTCCTCTGGGAAGCCCAGTTTGGTGACTTCCACAACACAGCCCAGTGCATCATCGACCAGTTCATCTGCCCTGGGCAGGCCAAATGGGTCCGGCAAAATGGCATTGTCCTGCTGCTGCCCCATGGCATGGAGGGCATGGTAAGGACCCCTCCCCTGGGCAGCCAGAGCCAGGTGTTTCCTGGAAGTACCATATTCACTCTGAGAAGGGACATAATAGCAGTCTTCAAAGACTTGGGCTGCCATGAAGAGGGAAAGCACCCACTCTCGCTGCAGTGAGCAGGACACAGAGCAATGGCTTGAAGTTTCAGTAAAGCAAATTTAGGTTGGATTTCAGGAAAAACTTCTTCCCTTGTAGAGCAGGCTGTAGAATGGACATGCAGGGAAGGGGTGGACTCTCCATCACTAGAAGTGTTCAGGGAGAGGCTGGACAGGCACTGGTCAGGGATGATCTAGGCATAGCGATGCCTATGTTCTACCATGGGAATTTCCCAGGCTTTTGGGCTGTGCTGGTTACCCCCTGCTTTCTGCTCTGTGTGGGGGTTTGTAAACCTCCATTGGAGACGAGACATTGGGTGTTTGCTGTAGCCCAGGCTGGGGATAGTGACTGGGCTGTGCCAATGTTCCTGCTGGGACCAAAGCTGGAGGTTTCTGGCTAGAGGGTCTTGCTCCTCCACTCAGGCTCAGACTGATGCTGCATGTAGGATCAGGAAGGAATTTTTCTCCCTGGTCAGACTTGGTGGGGAGGGGGGTGGGGGAGGCTGCCTTTCTCCATAGTGGGGGCATGGCCTTGGCCTGGGATCTCTTGAGTGTCTATAAAAACCTTTTACAGCAGCAGGACATAAGCCACAGTAGTCCCCCTGCTTTCCCCATGGCAGAGTCAGGTGTGATGCCTCGTGCTCTGTCAGGGCTGATGGTAGTTTTACAAAGAGTTTAGATGATAGACGTGCCTAGGATGGTTTGGACAGGGCTGATCCTGCCTCAGAAGGCGGGGTTGAACTAGATGAAACCTCTGCAGGTCACTTCCAGCCCTATTGCTCTATAATGTCACATATATTGTGTACCTTTTACCACCCCCACCCCCCAAAAAAAAAATCAGCCCCCATCTCTCAAATTCTTAACTAGGGAAGCTCTTTGCTTCCCAGAATCAAAGGACCCTCCTTTGATTCCTGTTCTGTCGACATTTCTGTTCATGCAGCTGAGGAAGTCATTTCACTTCCTGGCCTGTTCTGCTTTGCCTCATGGGTGTTAACCATCTCTCCCTTTTTTTTTTTTTAAATGGCCTTGATGTTCCTTTAATCAAGCTAACCTTTCTCTTGGCAGTCCTGCTGTCTCATAGCCTGTCTCTTCTCCTATTTCTTTAGCAAGAAGGTGGACAAAATGACCTCCCAGGGTCCCTGGCAACCCTAATTTTCTGTGATTCTATAATTTCACAGCCCTACAGACTTGTCTTTAGCTCTTTTCAGAATCACAGATTTGCTCATGGAGGTCTAGTCTCCTACAGCAGCTAGGGTTTCAGCTTCTGGCTGAGCAGTGGAGGAAGGGTGAGCAAATGAGCTGAAGGTTAGGCTGTATCCATGCTCTATGCATCTATAACTTGGCGGGTGGGGAGAGGGGAATTTCTGTCTTGCCAAAAACAAGGCATGTGCTTTTTTTGGGGGGTGGGGTTGGGGGGGAGACAGTGATATGTGAGAAGATGGGGCATCAGGCCAAGGATGTGGATGTCTATTGTGTGCCATGGGTTGGTGCCAGCTGTGCCATGTCTAGCCATGTATAAGCAGCCAGCAATGGGGTTCAGGCCCTGTGTCACTAGGACATGGAGCCATCCCAGTCCCTCTGCTGACGGCCGGGATGGGAAGACATCAGGTTCTTCAAGCCCATGCTGGTGGCACGTGACATCGACTGGCTGCACTGCAAGAGAAGGGCAGCGCTTAGGGGTACATTCTGGCACCCCTCTGCCCCTGACCTCACCCCCCCCCCCACGGCTTCTGACCCCATTTCCAGGGCCCCGAGCATTGAGCGGTTCCTCAAGATGTGCAATGATGACCCAGATGTGCTGCCTGTAAGTGTTGGGCTGCATCAGCCTTGGGGGAGAAAGGTGGGCCTAGGGCATGGCCTCCCCGCTTTACTTTATGCAGGGAGAATGTTACCCCTCTGCCACTTCACAGGACAGCTAGACGCTGATACTGCCCTAGTGGGGAGCAAAGCAGAGGTGGTCAGTGGATGAGGATCTGGAGTTATGTTGGCCCAGAGCTGGAGACTCCTCTCCTGGTCTTGCCATCACCTATGGGATGGGAAAGCCAACCTCTTAAATTCATACCCCAGTGGGCAGATCAAGCCTTGGAGGTTCTGTGTGCCCCCAATGGGCCCCTGGTATGAGCCCCACACTGCCCAGGGCTACCGCGGCCCAGCCCTGCCCCAGGGGACATCTCCATGCTGGATGGAAAGATTATAACCAAGCCAGGCTAGGTCTCATCCACCAACCCTGCTCCCTTTGCTGTAGAAACTGGAGGACTTCAGTGATGTGCGCCAGCTGTACGACTGCAACTGGATCGTGGTGAACTGCTCCACACCGGCCAATTTCTTCCATGTCCTGCGCAGACAGATCCTTCTGCCCTTCCGCAAGCCGGTGAGTGGGGCCTCGGCCTGCCCTCCACCTCCAAGCCTGGCCATGACTCGGTCAGCCATGCTCAGATCCCTGTTGCCAGGGGGCTGGCAGATACATCCGGGATTACTGCAAAGTGGCGTCTACACTGGAGGTAAAACCCACTCCCTGTGGAGGCGGGGCAGGTAGGAGGAGGGCTCAAGAATGCTGTGGTCTAATAAAAGATATCAAATTCACCCAAGGAACCTTGTGGGCTGGTTTAGAACATCATCTGCATAGCCTCGGGTCCCCAAGATATGCAGGGAGAGAGCAAAGCAAAACAAGGGCACATCCCAAATTCTTCCCACCCTGCTTCTCTCCATTGGAGATCAGGGAAGCTCTGATGCCAAGACTTCCCTCTCCATCAACCACACTCCTATTACACCCGCCTTCAATGGCTCCATTCCCCTCTGAAGCTGGTTTTGGCTGTCAGCATCCAGAGTCCGGTGGGGGGTGTCCCTGAATGAAGCCGCCTTGGGACCCTGGCAAGGGGCTGGGGCCTCAGTGGTGCCCAGGCCTGACACCACCTTAGTTAGGTGCTGGTGGGGCTGTACCCAGCGGCGTACCCTGACAGCTTTGCTTATGCCTTTCCAGCTCATTATCTTCACTCCCAAGTCCCTTCTGCGACACCCTGAGGCTCGCTCTGGCTTTGATGAGATGCTGTCAGGTATGAAGGGCACGGAGCAGTGCAGAGGGGAAAGAAGAG
>NW_005842850.1:253500-258614 GCF_000455745.1 Alligator sinensis | reverse complement strand
GGACGGGGGAGGGCAGAGGGGAAAAAAAAGGGCGGGGGGGGGGGGGGATTCCTCTGGGGTTGGGTAGAGTACCTTATATGCTGGGAAATAAGAACATTGTTCTTTGAGAGCCCTGCTCTTGCCTGGTCCCCTGGAGGTGGGGATATTCCTTGGGGGTGGTTGGGGATAGGGAAGGGTTCTTATACACTGGGAAATATGGTAATGCCATTGCTTTTCAAGCCCTGCCCTTGCCTGGTTGGGAAATAAAGCAACATGGAGGTGTGCCCAGTTCGTGCCACAGGGGGGCAGCCTGCTCCCAAACATGGCTGCCCTTGGTAGAACCTGATACTCCTGTTCCGAGATCTCCCTGCTGAGCCGCTCCAGACTGGCTCTGGGTCAACAGGGCCTTCCCAGGGGTCTACCTATGCCTCTCTGAAGCCCCAACCAGTTCTAGCTCTGGTGCCTGCCTGGTCCTGCTACCCTTGAGCCGATGGGGCCCATGAGGCTGAGGGCAGAGTACCCCAGGGAGCCTGCAAGGCGACTGAATGAGTGCCAGGGTTGGGCTGAGCTCTTCCAGCCAGCGCGAGGGCTCCAGGGCCCAGCTGGAGACAGTCATGGAGAGGGGGGTGCTTGTGGGGTAACATACTTTATGGTGTATGACAGGGGTTCCTAACTCCTGGGCCACGGCCCACTACAGGGTCGTGAAGGGTTGGCTGCTGGTCCGCAGGAGGGTTGGCTGCTGGACCAGAAGTCCGGAAGTGACCAGCATACTGTGGACCGGCAGCCAACCCTTATTTTAGAAATGCATTTTATATATAGCCACTATATATATATATATATATATATATATATATTCGGTATAAAAAAGGGTTGGTTGCCTGCCCGCAGTATGCTGGTCACTTCTAGTCCTGCGGTTTGCCAGTCCGCAGCATAAAAAGGTTGGGACCCCCTGGTGTATGACATCCCTCCCCCTGTGACTCCCCTACAAAAGGGACTCTAAAGTGAAGGTGTATCTTATACACTAATGCAAAGAAAAATAGTTGAAACCCTTGAATCTTGGTCACTTTTTTTTTTTTTTAATTTAAAAAACAAAAAATTGGAATAAAAACTGGATTGCTGCACTTTTTATCTTCTGCTTTCACACCCTGCCCTTTCCAGGTTCCTCCAGGGGTGGGGACAGTCTTGTAGAAGGGGATGTCTTATGTTGGGGAATATGGTAACCTCATGTTCTTGTTGCCCTGTTCTTTGGGGGGGGGAGTGTCAGGGTGCATCTTGTACATGGGGAACAAAGCAACGTAGTTCTTGAACAGCCCTGCTCTGGCTGTTCTGCTGGAGTTGGGAATAGTCCTGCCGGGGCATGTTACACATTGGGAAATACCGTAATGTCCTTACTTTCTCACCTCTCCTTTACCATATTTCCCAATGTGTAAGATGCCCCCCTACCTCCAAACAGGCAATGTCATGCTTTGGCTCTTCTCCCAGGCACCCACTTCCAGCGTGTGATCCCAGAGGCCGGCGCGGCAGCCCAGGACCCAGCGGGCGTGCGGCGGGTGCTGTTCTGCACAGGCAAGGTGTACTATGACCTCACACGGGAGCGCAAGGCCCGCCACATGGAGGCTGAGGTGGCTATCACCCGGGTGGAGCAGGTGAGCGTGCCTCAAACCCGGGCATCTGGGGACCCCCTCGCCCTGCTATCATGGCTTCCCTCGCTGTGTTATCACGGCTTCTCTTGCTGCTGTGCCACCCCGCGCTGACCCTGGGCACCAAAGCCAAGGTGATTTAGGCCTAGGCTAGAGGCCATGGTGTAGCAGAGACTCCCTTTAGCAAGGCAGCAGGGCTGATGCTGTACATATGGGACTCAGGATGGGGTGCCCATGGATTCTCTATCCCTCCTGAGCCTCCTCGGCATCATGTTGCCTATCCAGGCTGTCAGGGAGCCCTGATTTCCATCCCCCAACCCCAGTGCCAGGCAGCTGTATCCACCCCCATCTCTCCTTCCACAGCTGTCCCCCTTCCCCTTCGACCTGCTCCAGCAGGAAGCTGAGAAATACCCGAACGCTGAGCTGGCCTGGTGCCAGGAGGAGCACAAGAACCAGGGCTACTATGACTATGTCAAGCCACGCCTACGCACCACCATCAACCGAGCCAAGCCCGTGTGGTATGAGCCCTTCCCTACTCCTTGGGTTGGGGGAGGGGGTGGTTTGTGGAATCAAGGACTATAGCAGCTCATGGAACTGGCCTCCTGGGATGGGGGCAAGGGTGATGCCTCCTCTGCCAAGGTACGGAAATGCTGGGCACAGCTGAGTCCAGAAGGTGGGGGTCTTATACATTGGGAAATATGGTGTCATAACTGCTTTCTTGTTCCTGCTTCTGGTTGGGGTGGGGCAAGGGGGATCTTATACGTTGAAAAACAAAGTAGCATCAGGCTTTCCTGCTCCTGCCTTTGCCTGTTTGGAGGTAAAGGGACTTCTGATACATTGGGAAATATGGTACCCTCACTGCTTTCCCAGTCTCCCCACAGGGCAGAGGTGGGAAAGCAATTACTGTATTTCCCAGAGCATGATGTGCCCTCCCCCTTCAAACATGAGTGTGCTGTGCCAGCTTGCAGTAGTGACCTTGGGGGCAGACCTGGGGGCATCTTAACTGGCCTCTCACTCTTGTCTCTGTCTGGAGTCCCGGCACTGTGGAGCTGACAGACACCTTTTCTTGCCACCTAGGTACGCTGGGCGTGACCCTGCAGCCGCCCCAGCCACAGGTAACAAGAAGACGCATGTTACGGAGCTGCAGCGCCTCCTGGACACGGCCTTCAACCTGGATGCCTATAAGGCCCTGGCCTAGGCCCAGTGCTCTCCAATGGACCCTGCCTGCCCCTGAAGGAAGCTTGGGCTGAAATCTAACACCCCCCCCACCCCCCCACGTACTCTTCTTCCCCCCTCCCCCGAAGCACTGTCCTTGCCCCTCTGTGCCATGGAAGCTCCTAGTCATCCACTGCTGGCTCTTGCCACGGCCCAGGCTGGCAGGAGTCCTCTAAGGCCTAAATGTGGCTTGGCAAGGGATTGCAGGGTCTTCCCTCTGTCCTGCCACTCCTGAGTGGCTCCTGGTTCCCTGCCTGGCTGTAAGTGGTGCTATCTGTCCCCTTCCTGGCCCACGGAAGGGCTGGACTCTGCTAGTACCAGCACAGGGGCACCTCTGCCTTTTTCCTGGTGTCACGGTGGCCCTGGCCTGGGTTGGAAGTAGCTCTGTGCCCCCCTCCAGCTATCCTGCCACCTGGTGCCATCTGCTGCTCCCTTCAGCTTGGGGATCTGGGCTTGGCCCTGACTTCCTTTGTGTGGCATTAAGGTCTCCCAGGCCTGTGCCAAGCTCAGATCTCACTTCTACTAAAGCTGGGTAGCATGGTAGGGGGCAGGGGCAGGGGCTGGCA
The DNA here is from genome assembly GCF_000455745.1 of Alligator sinensis. Taxonomy (NCBI): domain Eukaryota; kingdom Metazoa; phylum Chordata; order Crocodylia; family Alligatoridae; genus Alligator; species Alligator sinensis. The sequence goes on along the minus strand of NW_005842850.1, from coordinate 255,214 downwards.
CCGTGGGCAGCGCTGGCCCGTGCCCTCACTGCCTGACTTATTTATTTGGGGTATTTTCAGTTCTGATTTTTCTCTGGCTTCACCAATAAAATGTCCAAGGTTCTTCCAGGTCATGCTGTTTCCTGCCTTCAGCTTTCCTGCCTGCCCTATGCCAACCAGACACTCAGTGCATTAGGTTGCTTCCTTTCCCATGGCTCCCAGTTTCCCCCTTGCCTGTTGGGTGAAGCCAGGCATGAATCCTCTGGGCCTAGCAGCTCCTGTTCAAAGGCCTGGGGGTGGATGTGGGCAGGGGAGGACTTGGGGTTTGTGGGGAGGAAGCCAATACTGGTAGTAGGGGGATCCCAGGGCATTTGTGGTGGTTGGGGGGGCTGCAGGGGGGCACTAGTTCTCTGTGGCATGGGGAAGCCTGGTGGCTGTGCTGAAAAGCAAAAGCACTGGCCTGAAAGATCCCAGGGCCCTGCAAAGCTGGACCAGAGCCCACGGGCTGTAGGTTGCCACTGCGCAGAGCTAAGTGCTGCCACCGGAAAAGAATTCTCCACAACCGTGGCTATGGGACAGGAGCCGCCAGGCTCGCTGGCAGCACCAGGGCAGCGCCTCTGGGAGCCTGCAGTGGAGGACCAAGGCCATCCTTGGAGGAACAGAGGAAGGCAGTGGGACCCTGCTCTGGGCCAGGCCGCTGTTAGGGCAGGTTCAGGCAAAGGTGAAGAGGGGGCTGGGGCAGGGCAGGGCTCAGAGCTGCAGCTGTGTGTAGTGAAGGGGTCCCATCCTCGTGCCCTGGGTTGGGTGAGGGCGTGCGGTGGGCGGATGTCTGGGGTCCCTGTGCATTAATTTGCGGCCGAGATGCCTGGGTTCTGTGCGGGGGCCCTGAGGAAGGCTGCAGCCAGTAGGGAGTGGAGGAGGAGGGTTAAGGTGTGCACCTTAACCACCTGGTCTCAGTCAGGGTGTGCACATGTACACCCCTGTACACATAGGCACATGCACACCCAGAGAACCCAGCAGGGGCAAGGGCAGGTTCCACAAGCAAACGGGGACACGGGGGGCTGGCGCACACCTGCACGCACACAAATTCTGGGCAGCTAGGACACCCACAGAGCCTAGGCCTCTGGGGGACATATGCATACGCACACTCACACAAAGCCCAGGGGTCTGGGACACAAAAGGGCACATGCACAGACACCACCCAGGTGTCCAGGATGTGTGCACACAGAACCAACGCAGCCAGGGTGTGAATGCGCACATGTGCACATGCACAGGCCTGGGCCCTGCGGCTGTGTAATGACGGAGCGGGGTGCTGTGTCGGGCTGTTCACTCTGGAACCTACTGAGGCCCCCGCCCCGGTCCAGGGGTGGGGGTCAGGCCACAGGTGGTTTAAGGGGGGGCGGGTACGCTGTTGCTAAAGCAACCGGAGGGGGTGGGGAGGGAAGAGGCCGCCTTTGGGACAGGAAGTGCAGACTGAGACTTAGCCCTAATTGGTTGCTCGGGGCAGGGCTGCCCTTGGCCCGGACTCGACGGGCAGAGGAAGGGTCAACGGGAGAAGCGGCGCCGGCCGGGCCCAGGGTGCGGACACGACGGGGCGCGTCCCAGCAAATCGGGGGGCTGAATGCAAATGAGATGCAAATGAAGCCCGGCCGAGGCGGGTGCGGCAGGCCAGGGGGAAACAGGCCGGGCGGGGGAGCGGCGCTCGGCGCTCGGCTGCTCAGGCCTGAGCGGGGCG
>NW_005842850.1:247927-253114 GCF_000455745.1 Alligator sinensis | reverse complement strand
CCTGGGCGAGCTCGTCCCGCCCGGCCGGGAAGCCATGGCAGGCTCGGTGGAGACTGGGGGGGCTTCCTTAGTCTTGCCCCGAGCCCATTTCTCAGGTGGGGAAACTGAGGCAGAGCAGGGAAGCAGCTAGCGGAGAGCCCAGGTGTCTGGGGGCTTTGTTAATCTCACCCTGTGCCCGTTTCTCAGGTGAGGCAGTGGCTTGGCAGAGGAGAGCTCAGGTGTCCGGGGGCTGAAGAGGCCCAAAATGACTGAGCCTGCAGGCGAGGCCGGCTAGGCGGGGGCGGGGAGCCCAGGCCCTGGGCTCTGGGACGGGCAGCGTGGGAGAGCAGTTAGAGTAAGTGGGCGACTGCTTGAGATCTGTTGGGCCAGGCCAGGCCTGTCTCAGTGTCAGGTGCTGTACACGCAGATCTGGGCGCGACCTGGCCCCCAGGAGCCTGGTGCAGACACCACATAGGTCCAGAGTCAAGCTGAAGTCATTGCCCCACTCACTGGCTATTGGCCGGCTGGATCCCGGCCCAGCTGCGCTCGGTGCTGTACTGTCCTGAAGGGTCTGGCAGGTGGGTGTCCTGGACGTCTGGGGGGAGGATGGATGCTTGGCTCCTGCGTGCGTGCCCTGGTCGCTCGGGTCCTACAGGCACGTGTGTCCCAGTTGCGGGGGGCGCGCGTGCGATATTTTTGTCCCCACGAGCCCTAGGTTGCATGTGCATATGTGTGCATGCATGCGAGCGTGTCAAATGCCTGGGTTCAGTATGTATGTCTGTGTGTGCGCGCACACGCACGTGCCTGTGTCCCAGACACCTGGGTGCTGCGTATGCTCTCCTGGGGCTGGGGGGCTGTGTGTATGTGTGCGCGTGTGTGTGCATCCTGGACACCTGGGTCCTGACTGTGTGTGTGTGTGTGCTTGCATGCTCACTAGGGGGCATGGTCTTGGCCTCAGTGCGTGCATGTGCCAGGCCTGGCTGGATTTCCCAGGCAGGGCAGGCCCCGGAAATCCCCCCAGGGCTTTGCCATGGCCTGCTGTGGGGAGGGAGGGCACACTTCTTCCTGGCAGTGTCCTTAGTGTGACTTCCCCCACACGCACACAGGCAGTGGCTGGGATGTGTCATCCCCGCCCCCACGCGTGGGCCGTCGCAGAGCTGCCAGCAAGAGGGGGGCTGAGGGGGGCCATGTGTCACAGCAGCATGTGTCAGTGGTGGTGCCAGCCCTGTATGTGTCATGGTAGCCCACAGGTCAGCCATCCTGTGAGCTTCATGTGTGTTGCAGTAGCGCATGGGTTAGCAACGGTGCGAGCCTGGTGTGCATCACAGCAGTGTGTATACGTGCTGGTATGACCCTGGTGTGTGACACGGCAGTGAATGGGTCAGTAGTGGTACGAGCCCCATGCGTGTCATGGTAACACACAGGTCAGCAGTGGTGTGAGCCCTGCATGTGTCATTGTGCATAGGTCACCAATGGTGTGAACACTGCGTGTGTCATGGTAGTGCACAGGTCAGCAACGGTGTGAGCTCCATGTGTGTCATTGTAGTACATTGGTCAACAATGGTGTGAACACCATGTGTATCATGGTAGTACATGGATCAGCAATGGTGTGAGCTCCATGTGTGTCATGGTAGCACATGGGTCAGCAATGGTATGTGTTGTAGTACATGGGTCAGTGATGGTGTGAGCCCCTCGTGTCATTGTAGCTCACAGGTCAACAATGGTGTGAAAAATGCCCATGTCATGTTAGGACACGGGTCAGCAGTGCTGTGAGCCTCATGTGTCACAGTAACGTATAGGCCAGCAATGGTGCGAGCCTGGCATGTCATGGCAGTGCATGGGTCAGCAGTCACATGAGCCATGTGTGTCATGGTAGCACACGGGTCAGCAGTCATGTGAGGCCCATGTCTGTCATGGTAGTGCACAGGTCAGCAATGGTGCAAGTCCCGCATGTGTCATGGGAGCAAGTATCAGTGACTGCTAATCTATGCACTGCTGTGACATGCCAGGCTTGCACAGTCACGCTGGCCCCATGCGTGTCATGGTAGCACATGGGTCAGCAGTCATACGAGTCTGGGACATGGTAGCACATGGGTTGGCAGTTATGCAAGCCACATGCATGTCATAATATCACAGGGGTCAACAGTTGTGTGAGCCTCACATGTCATGGTAGTACATGGGTCAACGCTTGTGTGAGCTCGTCGCATGTGGCAGCAATGCTCGTGCGAGCCGGAGGTGTTGCTCCTCTTGGGTTCCCCCCAGCCACAGGGCCAAGGCCAGAGTTACCTCTATGCTCGGACCACTATCCTCTTGCTCAAGCAGGTCAGCTCTAGTGCTCCCAGGTGGGCATCGCACCATGCAGCGTGCCCAGTCCTGCTGCCCACATGGCTGGCAGGGGGGCTGGCTGGGCCAGTCCATCCCCTGGGCAGACATGTTCTGGGTGCCCTTCTGTGCCTCTCTCAGCCCCTAGTCCTGGGGCCAGTTGGATGCTGCCCCCTGCCCTCCTGCTGCAGCTGGGAGGGTTAAGTGCGTGGGGAGGGTTATCAGAGCGGCTTGGTTACCTAATGGTTATAGCAGGGTGGGGGTGCAGGGTCTATTCCCCCCTGACCTTCCCCCTGTGCCTCAGTTTCCCCCTCCCAGCAGGCATCTGGGGTGCTTCCATCCCCTGCCCCCTGGAGCTAGGGGGATTAAATGCAGGGCTGTGGGGAGAGGGGATAGCAAAGCAGCCTGGCTGCCTAATGGTTAGAGTGGAGTGGGGCAGCGGGTCTGGTCTCCCGTGCCTCAGTTTCCCCCTCCCAGCAGGCCTTCAGTGGAACCTGAGGTGACGCTGTCCCTTTAAGGGAGCTGGTTTGGACTGGTGAGGCTAGGAGTGGCTCCAGGAGAACACTGCGTTCTGCCTGCCCAGGGGAGTGGTGCCGGGGCCTGCCAGGGGCTGGGGCCCCTGGGTGGGGGCCCAGACACAGCCAGCTCTGGGGTGGAGCAGTGCCTAGCCCGAGGGCCCCCTGCTCTTCTGCCTCTTAACCACTTCCTGCTCCCTCCCCCCCCCCCCCGCCCCCCCCCCCCCCCCCCCCCCCCGGTCAGCTCAGCACCATGAGGCTCTGGTAGAACCGTGCCTCAGTTTCCCTCAACCCATGCTGGATTCCAGCCCCATCCACCAGCCACAGTCTGGCTGAGATCTACCCAGTGAGCTGCTTGTGACCCACCAGGGTAGGGCAGCAGGTTGGCCTGAGCCCTTGGGAATCCCCCGTCAGGACTCCTGGGTTCTCTTTAGGCTCTGGGCGGGGGAGGGGAGGTTGTTGTCAGGAAGTTGGAGGCCTGGGTTCTCTCCAGCTGTGGGAGGGGAGAGGGGTTAGGTGGGTGTAGGGGGTGGGGATGCCTGGGTTCTCTCCGTGCTGTGGGAGGGGAGTGGGGCTGGGGGGTGAGAGGAGGGGCCCTGGGAGCCCAGACTCCTGGGTTCTCCCCAACCAACACCAGCGTTGGGGCACAGGAGGGTCCTTCGACCCCATGCCAGGGTTTGTGGGGGCAGGAGGGTTCCCTGGCCCAGCTGAGGCAGAGGCGGATGGGAGACGCGAGCCAAGGCCGCGGCGGCTGGGCCGGGCAGGACGCCAAGTTCTCTCCCAGGTTGATGTCGGCGCTGCCAGGAGCGAGGGTGAACGCTCCCCCAGCACAGCGGGTCCTGCGGGGGGGGGGCCTGCTCAGCCCTGCCTGACTGGGGATTGCCTGCCTGCCCCCCCCAGCACCCCCTTCCAGCTGATGCCTGCTTGCTCCCCAGAACCCTCTGCAGCTGCCACCACCCCTGTGGGTGCCCCGGGACACGCCGCCGATGAGCTCCATGAACCCAATGACTCCTTCTCTGCCACCCACACCGCATGGGTGAGTGCTGGGGGGCCTGGCTGGGGCTGGCCACATGGCCAACAGGCATGGGGACATACTTGGGGCCACATGGGCCTGGGTCAGTGCCTTCTCCCTAGACCCTCCTAGCCACAAACCCCCCTCAGCATCTCCCCCCCCCCCAAATGTCTCCACAGATCCCCCATTGTCTCTTGATCTGGCCACAGATCCCCCGCCTGTCCTCTGCACCCAGGCCATGGATCCCCCCACCCCCTGCCATATGGCCACAGACCCCTCCCCAGCCACGGATTCGAATCCTTGGCCCTGGAGCCCCTAGCCAGCCCCGACCCGCACATATGTGTTCACAGCCACACTGGTCATGTGTGACCTGTGTTCCCTGTTCCCCCTGCCAATCTTCCAGTCTGTTAATGAAGTTGTTTTTCATTTCCTAGTGATGGTTCATTTGCATACGAGTCGGTTCCTTGGCAACAGAACACCAATCAGCCGGCTGGATCTCTCTCCGTGGTAACCACCGTGTGGGGAGTCAGCAACACGTCCCAGAGCCAGGTACCAGTGCCCGGAAGCTGGCACTGGGAGCACAGGGGGGATCCCTGCCCCCAGACCGCCCCCCCTCCCCCCCCCCCCAGGTGCCACGTGAGTGTCATGTGGGTTTTGACGGGGCCTGTCTCGGACTCTGCTCGCTCCTGTAGGTGTTCGGAAATCCCATGGGCCCCGGTGGGAACACATCTGGTACCTCCATGATGCCCGGTCTGGCTAGCAGTGGCTCAGGCATGAGCTCACCCCCGTTCCTGGCTCAGCAGCCGTTTGCTGAGGGTGCCGCAGGCAAGGGCTACGTCCAGCAGGGTGTCTATGGACGCGGCACCTACCCTGGCGGGCCCAGCTTTGCAGCTAGGTAAGGAGAGGAACAGCACCAGGCCCATGGGTGCACCCTCCCTCCATGCCTGCCCGCCAAGTGCGCTGTTCCTGGGCACTTGGCAGCGGGCAGTGATCTCAGCTGGGTGCCCTGGTGTTAAGGGGATTCAGTGTCTGGGCGCTGGGGGAGCTAGGGACTAGGTGGAAACATGGGGACCTACACGGCTTGTCCCATTTATGCCAAGAGTCACCCTGGGCACACAAGCCGCTGTTCCAGGCTGGTTGGGTTTGGAGTCTGCCGTGTGCCCACCATGGGATGAGGGATTAGAGCAGGGAAACGGATGGTTGCATCAGGATGTTTGCCCCAACACCCTTCTTGTCCCCACCCCGCAGCTATGCAGGCAGTCCCAATGGCCCCGGGGGCCTGGCACTCCCCTCCCACGCTGCACGGCCGCCTACTGACTTCACCCAGGCAGCTGCTGCTGCTGCTGTTGCTGCCGCTGC
>NW_005842850.1:246223-247917 GCF_000455745.1 Alligator sinensis | reverse complement strand
GCCCCCGGCCACAGCCACGGTGGCTGCCCTGCAGGAGAAGCAGAGTCAGGAGCTGAGCCAGTACGGAGCAGTACGTGTCCGTTTGTGGCTGGGTGTCCCCCAAGCACCACCTGCCTGGGGCTAGGAGCCTGGGCAGGGAGGGGCTGGGTGCCTGGGCAGTGGAAGGGGTGCAGGTGGGTGCCGGGTGGGGGTAGGAGTGGGTGCCCAGTGCCAGGATGCTGCCCTGCCCTTGGGGTGAACCCTGACCTGCCCCCACCTCCTCCTGCCCCCTGTCTCTGCAGATGGGGGCCGGGCAGACCTTTGGCGGGCAGTTCGTGCCACACTCAGCGCCACGTGGCCCCGCTGCCTTGGGGACTGTTATGGGTCCGTCGGGCATGGCTCCCATGACTCTGAACCCTGCCCGGGCCCCTGGCTTGAGCCCCCTGTACGGTGGGCAGCGGTTGCCCCAGCATGGCTACCCTGGCCCTCCTCAGACCCAGCAGCTGCCCCGCCAGGCCGTCAAGAGGGCCTACCCCAGCGATGTGAGTATGGGCTGTGAGTGGGTGAGCACCAGGGGGTGATGGCACCAGCCCCCAATTCAGGGCCTAGGGTGGGGTGTCAGGAAGATGCTGCCAGACCTGTGTTGGTGCCAGCTGCCAGGCTCCCAGCCCTCGCCCAGGTCGAACCCAACCAGGGCTGGTTCAGCTGAATGACCTAGGTCTGGGATTTAGGGGCTGGGTGCCCAGGCACTGGAAGGCTGGAGACCAGGTGCTTGGGCACTGGGGCCTGGGCAGGGCTGGGTGCTCTGAGAGGGGGGGTAAGGGTTGCCCAGCCCAGCCAGTGCCCCTGCACTAGGTCCGCCCCAGAAGCAGTGGCATTCTTCCCATTGGACATCAAACCTCGATTCAGGGCTCTGGTTCTTTTCTGTGTATCAGGTGGGGGCTGGCACTGCTCAGTTCCCCCACATAACACCCTCTTATCCCTTGCCTCAGGGCTACCCAGGCCAGCAGTACCTGCAGGGGGGGCAGTACCCAGGCCAGGCTGTGCAGTACGCCCCCAGCGCCCCCCAGCCATCGGCCCCCTCCCCCTCCTACCCTGGGCATAGGATGCAGCAGAGCATGGGCCAGTATCTCTCTGCCTCAGGGTCCACTGGGCCCTACTACAAGGTAAGTGCTTGGCTGGCCGGCATCTCCACAGCTTGCTTGGGGTGGGGAGGGAGTAGCGCAAGAAGGGAACCCAGGGGCTGGGCTAGGATGCCTGGCTAATTCCATCTCTTGGCTTGCCAGCCTAACGATCAGTTCAATGGGCAGAACACCAGCTTCGGCACCTACAGCCAAGCTACCATGAATGGGGTGAGTCCTGGCAGCGGTCATGGGGCATGCCCCCACCTCCCCGGAGAGCAAAGCGGGGCTGTGGGCCCCTTCCAGTCTTCCCTGTACCCTGGCTGGTCCCTTGGGGACGCTGGGGGCGAGACTTACGCTGCTCTGGATTTGCCCTTGCAGCCTGGCAGGTCCATGCCCAGCTACCCCAGCTCGCCCGGGAACCCCACGCCCCCTGTGACACCTGGCAGTGCCCTGCCACCCTACGGCTCACCTGGGCAGGACGTCAAGTCGCCGTTCCTGCCGGACATCAAGCCCAGCATTCTGCACCCATCCCCCTCGGGTAAGGACCTCCCACGCTGCCTTGGTGCCCCACCTGTGGCTTCTGATGTGGTG
>NW_005842850.1:245196-246213 GCF_000455745.1 Alligator sinensis | reverse complement strand
GGGGGGGGCGGCGCACCCCCCCCCCCCCCCCCCCCCCCTTGATATCTCCCATGGCTTTTTGGGCCACCCCCTGAAGCCTGGGGCCTGTTGTGGGGGGATAGAGGGGGTAAGACCCCCTCCTTTGGTGGCTGCCGTGGCTTCTGGGAGTGTCCTGGCACCCCAGGACCCTGTGGGGGGGGGTCCTGAGCTTTGCAGGGGTGGGCAGCCTCTTTAAGAGCCAGACGTTAGAGTTCAGAGGGGTTGTGGCCTTTATGGGCAGGCTTGTTCAGGGGTGGAGTTGAGGTCCCCAGGCTCTGCCTACCAAGGGGGTGATGTGAGGGGGTTGACGGGATGCCCCCCCAGCAGGTGGGCCGTGTGAGGAGCTGCGCCTCACCTTCCCGGTGCGTGACGGCGTGGTGCTAGAGCCCTTCCGCCTGCAGCACAACCTGGCCGTCAGCAACCACGTCTTCCAGCTGCGCGACTCTGTCTACAAGACCCTCATGATGCGGTGGGGGCTCCCCATCACTCCCCCTCCCTCCCCCCAAGCTGGAGGGATCCCAGGGGATCAGCCCTGGAGACCCCCCAGCCCCCCAGGGCTCACTGGTATCCTCTCCCCCTGCCCCCAGGCCCGACCTGGAGCTGCAGTTCAAATGCTACCACCACGAGGACAGACAGATGAACACCAACTGGCCAGCTTCGGTACAAGTGAGCGTCAATGCCACGCCGCTGACCATTGAGCGCGGGGACAACAAGACCTCTCACAAGCCTCTCTACCTGAAGCACGTGTGCCAGCCGGGCCGCAACACCATCCAGATCACTGTCACCGCCTGCTGCTGTGTGAGTGCCTTCTCCCCAGAACCCCCCTAGCTTGGCTTGGGGTGTGGGTGCCATGGGCTGGATCTGTGTGTCCTAGCTCAGGGGGTATGTGGGTAGCCCAGGGCCGTGGCAGGTTGGGGTGGGAGCAGAGCAGCAGACGGGGCAGGGATCATAGGATAGGAGGCAGAAAGCAGAGCAGCTGGTAGGGCAGGGATTGGAAAG
>NW_005842850.1:238465-245186 GCF_000455745.1 Alligator sinensis | reverse complement strand
TGTTTGGGGCCTGCAGATGCCCCCCCACCTGATGGGGCAGAGAGCACAGGGCAGGGAGCCAAATGCAGATCAGCTGATGGGGCAGGATGCTGAATGCACAGCAGCCGGTGGGGCCTGCAGCTGCCCCCCCACCTGAGGCATCCCCCGCAACATAACTGGGCCCAGTCCAGCACAGGGCAAAGGGGAAGGAAGGAGCTGGTTCCCGTCCACACCAAGCCCCCAGCTACTGAGGGAGGCTGAACCCCTTCAGCATGTGCTGACCCAGCCAGCCAAGCCTGAGAGCAGAGGAGAGAAGAGCTGACTTGCTTTCTTGATGGGTTTTGGACCTCCAGATTAGAAAAAATGTTGATTTCCACTCCCCCGGCCAAAAAGCCCCCAGGACTGTCACATTTGGACCCAAAACTCAGGCCTTTTGCCTGGCAAGCCACAGACTGGCTTTCTCGTAGCCTTGGGTGTGGCCATGATGCACGTACCCCCATGGGCTGCCGTGGGAGTTCTGAAGGGTGGGTTGGGAGCAGAGGGGCCTGGACTACACTTCCCACAATACATTGCAGCACCCCAGCTTATATCCCCGTTTTCTGTTTTGCCTCTGTTTCTGGCAACTCCAATGAGATGCTCAGAGGTTCCCGGCTAGAACAGGGCTCTGGGAAGGCCTTGCTGCTGGGGAGAGGGTGGCCTAGTAGTCAGTCAGGCAGCGGGGCCAACTCCTTGGAGCAGCCAGCAGGAGGTGCTGGCAGCCCAGACGCCTGGCTTTCAGCTCTCGCTGCATGCCGTAGGCCCTCGATGCTGCATGTTGGCAGCTGGATGAATTGAAATCCTTCATTAGGGGCCAGAGATGGCAAGATCTGTCCTCCCATGCCCTTGAGCATGAGCCCAGCTCTGAGCCAGACCCCTGAGGCATCTGAGGTCTTGGTTTCAACCGTCCCATAACTGTCAGCAGCCACATTTTTCCCACAACCCCCCCACCGGACTGGGCTGTGGAGTCCATGCTGGATTTTGCCACCAGGGTGGATCTGTGTGACGCTTCAGTGCAACCAGGGGCAGAGCTGAGGTCCCGTAGCTGGAAGTGGGTTAATAGCAGATCCCAGGATCTTTGCATGGTGGACGGGGAGAGAATCTAGGAGCTATGTGGGCCCCCTCCAGAAGGGAGTTTGGAGACAGCTCTTCTGTAGCCAGGGGGGAGTGCGTTGGAGATCTTGAGCTCTTGTACTGGACCCAGTCAGCCAGGGTGGCTGTGCAAAGGGGCAGCCAGGCACTTACCCCCCAGAGCTCAGAACTGGGGATCTCTATGGGCAGAGCTCTCATGGGAACCAGACATGGAGCCCCAGCCCCTCTCTGAACCCTGGCCCCATCCTTTGCAGTCTCACCTCTTCGTGCTGCAGCTGGTTCACCGCCCCTCTGTGCGCTCTGTGCTGCAAGGTCTCATCAAGAAGCGGCTGCTGCCGGCTGAACACTGCATCACCAAGAGTGAGTGCCTGGAGGAGCTGGGGGCTGGGAGCTTGGCTAGAGCAAGGGGTGGGAGCCCAGTCCCTGAAGGGCTGCCCCTGGGAGCACCAGGTGAGCTGCTCCCAGTTTGGGGTCCTGCAGCCAGTAAGAACCATGCCCCTGCCCTGTGGCTTCTCCCTCTCTGCCCAGTCAAGCGCAATTTCAGCAGTGGCACCATCCCGGGCACACCGGGTCCCAATGGAGAGGATGGGGTGGAGCAAACAGCCATCAAGGTGTCCCTCAAATGCCCCATCACCTTCCGGAGGATCCAGCTGCCCGCCAGGGGCCACGACTGCCGGCACATCCAGGTGAGACCCCTTCTCTTGCTCCTGATCCCCGGGCCTGGTGGGGCGGGGGGCCCCCCTCAGAGCACGGTGCCTGCTGGGGTAGCACAACCTGGCTCACGCTCACCTGCTGTCTCCCATGCTCAGTGCTTTGACCTGGAGTCCTACCTGCAGCTGAACTGTGAGAGGGGGACCTGGCGATGCCCCGTCTGCAAGTGAGTGGCTGATTCAGGGCAACAAGGTGCAGCAGTTAGAACCAGGCTCTGCTGGGGAATTTCCAGTCCTACACTGCCTCAGTTTCCCCATGTGTGTGACAGGCATCAGGATGGGGGCATCTGTCCTGATCTCTGCTGGCAGGACATAGGGTATCCAGGCCGGGAGGGGTAGTGGGGGGGGGTGTGGGCTGCTATGGGGTGCTGAGCCCACGCTTACTCAGCCTCCTTCTCACCCCTGCCATGCCTTGCCTGCAGCAAGACAGCCCTGCTGGAGGGACTGGAGGTGGACCAGTACATGCTGGGCATCCTCATCTACATCCAGAAGTAAGTGCCCCCCTGCCTTGCCCCGCACTACACTGTAATGCTAGAGCCAGCTCTCGCCACTAGGGGGCAGGGCAAGCCAGAGGTGCCCCAGCTGCCCTGTAGACCTGCTGCCAAGGGAGCGTGTCCTAGAGACCCCCCAAGCCTGACATGGCGTGGGCAGCTGGCTGGCCCTGGTGCTGCGTGCTGTGTTTAGCCCAGAAGAAGCGCTGGGCACAGCCCGCTAGACTCGGCAAGGGCTAACCAGCCCTGTGGTGCTCTGCCTCCTCAGCTCGGACTATGAGGAGATCACTATCGACCCAACGTGCAGCTGGAAGCCAGTGCCCGTCAAGCCTGACGTGCATGTCAAGGAGGACCCAGACGGCCCTGTGCTAAAGCGCTGCCGCACCCTGAGCCCCAGTCACATGGTGCTGCCCAATGTCATGGAGATGATCGCGGCCCTGGGTCCTGGCTCCTCACCCTTCGCTCCCCTGCAGCCTCCGCCTACTGCGGGTGGCACTGCTGCGGACTACAGTAGCCAGGGTGAGTGTTCCTCGCATTTCCTTACCATAGGGTGCTGTGCAGGGTGAGCAGGGCATGGAGTATCCCAGCCTGGGGAGTCATGGGGGCAGGGCAAGGGGTATCTAGGCAGTGGGTCTGTGGGCAGGGCATGACATGCTTCTCCCCTGCAGGCTCTGCATTCCCTGGCCCTGGGAGCTTCCCGGACTCCTTCCCACCCACCAACCCCGGCACGCCGACGCTGCCTGACTTCCCACCGGCACCGCCTCCTGTCTCCTACCCACCCGATGTGCCTGGTGGCCTCCTAACTCCTGAGAAGCCGCCCGCGTCCTCTGGCACCACCACACAGGTCAGCTCAGGGGGCCAGCACCTGCTGCGTGGCCATGAGGCCTGCCACGGCTATCCCCTGGCTGGTGCTGCCTTCACCGCCGGCTTTTCTTCTCCCCCTGCAGATGCCCCCAGCGGGCCGAATGGACCCTTCCCACAATGCCGTGCAGCAAGGGCTCCATGCTCCCGGCCTGGGCAGCCACCGTGCCACGCCGCAGGCCCGGCCACCACTGGCACAGGGAGGATCGGGGCCACCAGGCCACACTGGGGACCTGGCCTTCACTCCCGGGCCAGGAATGGTGGGGCAGGCAGGCATGCCGGGGGCCACAGATGGCCCGGAGCCTTCCCTGGACGTAAGTGATCGCCTTCCCTCCCCATCTCCCTGTAGCCCCATGCCAGCTGGTTCCCAAGGTGCAGTCCCTGGCCAGCCAGGCTGGAGTAAGCCAGCCGGGATTCCTGGGTTCTTTTCTCAGCACAGTGGGTTTGGAGTAGGGGTGGATGAGCCCAGACTCCTGGGTTCACTTCCCAGTGGGGTTGAAGCTGGAGCAGGAAAGTCTGGGTTCCCTTCCCAGCGGGGCTGGATCTGGGGCGCCCAGATTTCTGGGTTCTTTTCTCTGTGGGACTGGAGCAGGGGTGGGTGAGCCCAGACTCTTGGGTTCTTTTCTCAGCAGGGCTGGATGTGGGGAGCCCGGATTCTTGGGTTCTTTCCCGCCCAGCTGATGGCCTCCCCTCTGTGCCTGCAGCTGCTGCCTGAGCTGACCAACCCCGACGAGCTGCTGTCTTACCTGGGCCCCCCCGACCTGCCCACCAACAGCAACGATGACCTCCTGTCCCTCTTCGAGACCAACTGAACTTCTCTCTTCCCCCCATGGACCTCTCCCCATGCCCAGTGTTTGGGCCTGAAGCTCCTGCCACTGCCTCGGGGAACCATGGTGACTCTGGGCAGGGAGGACCCAGGGGTCCAGGATGTGGGCCGGGAGATCTGTGGCTGGAAAAGAGCCCTACTGACCCCATGGCTGGGTGCCTGGACATGGTACCCGTCCCACGGTGAAACATCCCATGTCCTTTCCCACCCCCATCCCCGCCAATGCCCGCAGTATCCCTTGCCACCTGTATGCCCTGGATGTGTGTGGGCAGCTGTGCGAGGCGAGAGCGGCCGAATTCTGGCCCCACAAGCACAAGGATGTACATAATGTAGAAACACTAACCCCTCCCCAACCCGTGACATATTTAAAGGCAAGAGCATCGCCCCAGCCCCCCTGTATATAAATGTGCATACGCTGCCCTATCTGTAACATAGCCCCTGCTGTGTGGAGCCCCCCCAGCACGCCAGCTGCACCCTGTGGCCTGTCTGCCTCTGCCCTGAGCTGTGGCCGAAAGAATCAGGGCCGTTTCCAGCCCCCGAGCACGCCCAGATCAGCCGGTGGGGGGTGAGTAAAAAATTGGAGTGTAAAGGAAAGGAACACACCTCCCAGCATACGCATGCACGCACATGGATACATGCAGGCATGTACACAGACATAAGAGAGGGAAGTAGGGCTGGAAGGGATCTCTAGAGGTTATCTAATCCAACCCCGATGTGCATACATACACGTGCATGCACATGGATAGACACATGGACATGCACGCATAGACACATGCACAGATGTGCACACCGCTATGCACATACACACACATACATGCAGACCCTTGCACAAGCACATACAGGCATGCATGTGCACACGTGCTTGCATACACACAGATATGCGCACATGTACATGCAGCTGTGGGCTCACATGCACACACTTGCAGAGAGACACGCTCAGATGTGAGCACAGAGACACGTGTGCACACCCTGCACAGGCGTGCAAGCATATGCCCACAAACACAGACGTGCACACTTGCAAGGAAGGGGGAGTAAGGAGTATGCACTTCCCTTCCCCATGCATGTGCGTGCACACACTTCCCCATCCCAGCCTGACCTCAGCAGAAGCTGGGGTCCTGGGAGGGGCCTGCTCCCCCCAGTTGGCCCCCCCCGACCCCATCCTGCCTATGTCCAAGCGCCGCGGCTGCGGCCCCAGTTGGTGTTGGTGTACCTGGGTGTCCTCGCTCTCCATTAAAGGATTTCTTTTGACCATGGGCCCTGTGTTGCCCACCAGGGGTTTGGCTCTGGGGCAGAAGGGGTTAATGCCAGCTGGAGGAGGGGAGGGGCACGGGGCTGGCAGGGTGGCATTTGTGTGTTGGCATGTGTTGGAGTACACAGTTGTGCCCCTATCTGTCACGTGTATGTGTGTCCCAGACACCTGGATTCTTTGTGTGTGTGTCTTGTGTGTGTCTCCATATTGGGGTGTGTAGGGGTACACAGCTGTGCCTCCATCCATCACGTGTGTGTATCCTGGATGCCTGGGCTCTATGCATTTGTGTCCATGTTGAGATGGGGAGGGGTACACAGCTATTGTCCCATCTGTCACACATTTGTGTATGTGGGTCTCACCTGGATGCCAGGGTTCTTTGTATGTTGGAAGACTGTATAGTTACATATCTGTGCCTGCCATCCCTTGTGTGTGTGTGTGCACCTGGTGGGATGCAGAGGGGTACACATCTCTGCCCTCATCCATCGTGTGTGCATGAATGCATGCCTGTGTTGTGCGTGTGCCTGTGTTGGGAGGGGGAGTGGTTGCTCCTCTTATGCCCCATCCCTCACTAGTGTTTGTGTGCATGTTTCTGCATGTGTGGCTGCGTGTGAGTGTGCATAGGCATGGTCGTGTGTGTGTGCGCCCATGTTGGGAGGGGGTGCAGTTTTCTCTTATTCCCCCTCCCTCACTAGTGTGTGTGTGTCTGTGTCTGTGTCTGTGCGTGTGGCTACATGTATGCATGTGTGTGCATAGGCATGCATGTGTGTGCGTGTGTATGTGTGCACGTATGTGTGGACATGTCTGCATGCATGTGTTCCAGTGATGGGGTAAGTCCAGGAGCATTGGGGGGTGGTAGGAGGCCTGCCCCCTGCCCCCCCACCCCCATGACAGGTGGGGAGGGGGGATGCCTAGCGTCTCATCAATCCCTGGCTCCCAGAGTCCCAGGTTCATACAAGAAGCTAGGGCATGAGGGCCATGCCCCCCTCCCTCTGATTCCAGACATGAGTACCCACACCACCTTCAGTTTTCATGGCACCTAGTGCCCAGATGTTCCACAGAGTCTTCTGTTGCCCTAGCAGCTGGTACCCACACCAACCTTAGTTGCTATGACAGCTAGTACCCACACCAGCTTTGGTTGCTGTGGCCCCTGATGCCCACACCTCTTGGGAGTGGCTCTGTGCGAGGGAGCACTCATTCCCAGGGAGACCTTGACTGGCTCCATGGCCATGGGCCAGCATGGCCATGGCCTTGACCACCCCAGCTTCCCCCTGTGCCAGGAAAGGAGTTCTGATCACCAGGCACCCCCTTCCCACCTGTATCTGGGGCCCATATCATGGGCTCCTGGTTTGGAAGTGATTCTAGGGAACCCAGGAGTCCTGCAGGGAGGCGAGGCCCCCCTGGGCAGGTGCAGCTGCCCCGCCCCGGGTTGCGGGGCGGACACCCAGGATCAGCCAATGGCAGCAGCGTCACAGGCAGG
>NW_005842850.1:233997-238421 GCF_000455745.1 Alligator sinensis | reverse complement strand
GGGGGGGGGGGGGGGGGCCCGCCCCAGCCAGTCTGGCTCCCAGGTGAGACTAAATGCAGATGCCAGTCATGCTTGGCCCAGAGAGAGGCCAGAGCACGCATGCACAAGGAGGGATACACCCCAGAACACACAAGTGCACATGGAGAAATAGCCAGAGCACACACTTGCACGCAGAGCTACAGCCCAGAACATACAAGTGCACAAGGAGAAATAGCCAGACCACGTGTTTACGGAGAGAGGGATACAGCCCAGAACACGTGCACGTGAGGCGATAGCCAGAACGTATGCTTGCCCCTGGAGGGATACAGCCCAGAACATATCCATGAACACAGAGAAATAGCCAGAGTGCACATGTGCTTGCTTGCATGTGAAAGGAATACAGCCCAGAACATAAATGTGCACACAAAAAGGTAGCCAGAACACACGCTTGCACATGGAGGAATATAACCCAGAACATGCATACACATGCAGACCGCGTGGAGCACAAGCAGAGGCAGCCTGGAGCACATGTCTGCACATGCAGATGGCTCAGGGTACGCCCATGCACATGCCCACATATGGGAGCACATGCATGGCAATGCGAGCCCAACCTACTGACGTCTGTGCTCCTTCCCCAGGGCTGCTCTTGAGCCGCATCCTGGAGCTGCTCTAGCCGAGGGGCTTGACATCTGCGCCTATCCAGGCTAGAGGGGGGTCTCCTGCCTGTCCAGGACCTCCCCTGTTGCAGCTGGGAGCGGGGGATGGAGACTGATGGCTTCACACCTGGCCCCAGCCCTGGGGGTGCTTTCTGCTGGGAAAGGCAGGTGGGAATGAGCAGCCTGTCCTTGCTAGAATGCCGTAGGCCATGACCAGCTCAGCTGGTGGGCACTACGTATCCCCTAAACTAAAGCACCATCCCCTGCCCCTCCAGCCCGCGCTTGGCCCTGCAGTTGCCGGGACAGCCCCCCCCCACCACAAACTCTCCAGGTGTCTCCTTGGGGATTGCTGGTTCCCTTGAGATCTCAGTGTCCCTGTATTTCTGCTCAGCTCCCCACCTCTCTGCTGGCTCCATGCTTCCCGCCTGTAGCCAGATGCCCTCAGCCTTTGCAAAACCTGATCTTTGCCTGTTGGGATTCGCTTCCCGCCCAAGCTTCTCTCTCCAGCACTCTTGCTCCCAACCCTCCCCCCTCCCACAACACTAGGCTTGATGTATTGCATTGTAGGCCTTAGCCCCCCACCCACTCTGTGATGCAGCCTGATTTCCACACCAGGCAAGGGCAGCTGGGCGCCGTGACTCATTGCCTGGGGAGGAGCAGAGCCTTCTGGGCATGGCTGGGTTCTCTCCCTGCTCACGGCCCAGAGATACGGGTCTGCGGTTGTGCTTCTTTGAACCTCTGGGCAATCTGGAGGCAGCTTTCTGGATCCAGCCACTTGCAAAGACCTCGACCCCGTGCCCCACCTCTAGGGGCTGGCGCTCGTTAATAAGGCAGCGTGATTAAACCAGCCTGCCTAGCACAGACAAATAGGGGCTGCCATGCCTCCCCTGCCGCCCCCCGCCAGCAGCCTGATTTAGACATAACAGTGTGGGGGCAGGCTTCTGCTCCATCCCCAAACACAGGAGCTGACTCAGATTCCAGAGGTGAAGAAACCGAAGCTGGTGAGGAGAAGTGGAAAAAGCCAGGTCGCTTTGCAGAGTTCCCAGCAGCAGTGGTGGGGGAGGCTGTGGATGGGGGGGAAGAGGCACTTCAGATGGCTCCAGGTGGCAAAGACTGATGAAGAAGGGCTGCGGGAAGGCTGGGAAGCATCTATTTTGGACCAGGGCCAGGGAATCAGCTCTCTTGGGGATGTCTGGGTGTTGCAGGTCCAGCAGCAGGGGAGCCTGTAACCCCTCTGGCTGTCTCTTGGCAGATCATTGAGAGGCCCTGTCTGTGCCCCTGCTGATGTGGATTTACACTAGGCTGAAACTGGGCGGGAGGGGAGGGTAAAATCACCAGGGAGTGGGGATCTGATGCAGGGGGAACCTCTGGATTTGGCCCTGCTGGCCCCCATGCTCTCAGGCCTCCACCCTGATGGACTGTGGCTGGACTAGGTGACCTTGTGAGGCCTCTTCCAGCCCTGCTTTCTTCTTGTTCCTATGACCCCTGCTTTCAGTGACCAGGTGCATCAGGGGATTTGCATTCAGGAGGATGTGAACACCAGGCCAGCCACAGAGCCCAGGCCATTCCATGAGGCACAGGGCACCCAGAACCCAGGGCTGGAAAGGGATCTCCAGGAAACACCTGCGTGGGTGTATCCAAGGATCAAATCTGCCTTTCTCATAGCTGCATGATAGCTGAGATCAAGCACGCCACCACTCTCTCCTACTCCGTCTCAGAGCGAAGCAGAAATCCGTGTGATTCATCTCCACCTGTGTGATATTCCGATCCTCCTCCCAGTGGACCCTGCCTCCTGGCTGTGTCTTCAGCAGTATTTAGTAGCGCACAAGCAAGATCATCCATGAATAGATATGATGAGATCCACCCCTGAGACTGATCCTTGAGTAATTCCAACCCAGATCTCCCATCCACCCAGGGACTTCTTTCAGCAGACTGTTTTTGTCTCCCCTTTCACTATTGTCTCGCCTTGTCTGCCTTGCAGTTCATGTGCTAACCACCCTATTTTCCAGCTGAACTAGTCACTCCCCCACCAGCTGTGGCACTGTGTCAAACAGATTGCAGATAGATTAGATCCGCCATGGTTAGAAAATCAGCCATGTCAAACCCAGTGAGCCGGTTAGCTTGGCTCAAGACACCTTAGCTAAAACCATGTGGAGTTTGTTCTCTACATTCCTCTGCGTCTTTAAATCGCTCCAAGCAGCCCCTGGCAGGCTGGGCCCCTGCCAGCTTGCAAGGGAAAAGCCATGATATCCCATGTTTTTCTCCTTTAAAGGAGAATCCGTTTTTAAAACTTGTTCGTGACCCTTTCATATATTCTTGTGACCCACGGGTTGCGAAACCCTGGTCAAAACTCTGTGCAAGCCTGCTGCCAATCCTGCCATAACACAGACCTGCCACCCGTAAAGCAGGGGAACCACTTCTACGAAACACTCAAGAGATCCTTTCTCAATGATCCTTTGGAAAGTGCATGGAGACCTAAAAGTTGCAAAGAGCTATACTGGAGGCACAAGTACAAAAAGCACCAGTACCTCCGCTTTATAGATGAGAAAATTAGCTTAGATACATGCTGGAGACTTTCCAGAGGGCAGCTGTGAGCAGCATGGGGAGCCCGGGGTTGGGAAATGGATGCCAGCCGGGTTAAATCAGAAGTGGGGAGGTTTTGGGACAGATCGTTCCAATTTTTTTTTATGTGGCGAACAGGCAGATGAAACACCCATGGGCCTTTCCAGTGTCGGGAACGCTGGTTTCAAGTGAGATGTAGTCACATGGGTCAGGAACAGTTGCTTATGCTGATATAATAACCAAAAAATGTGAAGCGAGGAAGCTAGATCTGCCCTCGCTTTGCTGGAGGGCGCGCGGGCAGGCTTCCGGGATGGGAAGGAGCGTGTTTCTCTCGGCCCATCACCGAAGGGAAAAGGACGCTGGATTTTTTTAGCGGGGAGTTTTTCTCCTCGCTGTTGTCCAGGCGTTGGAGCTGAATGCAAGACGGTGATTTCGAAGCACAGGGGCAAGCTGCCAAGGTGGCCCGGGGGCAGGACATCTCCCCAGGGAGACAGTCATTTCCCTGCAGTTTTCCTGCATGAGGTACCCCTGTTGCGAACAAAACAGGCCGGAGCAGAGCGGTCTTGTGCAAGCGTCCAGGCTGGATAGGAAATGCATCGCACATGGGGTGGGATGGGGTGGACACGCCAGCGCGCTGGCCTGGGGCCCTGGCTCCCTTCTCAGGGCAGCTCTGGGATCTGCTGTGCTCCCCAGGGCCTGCGGGGGCCGGGGGACGCCACAACCGCCCCTGAATGAGGCCAAGGGAGGAAGCAGGACGGCGCTAGACGCAGCACCCGGGCTCCTGACTTCCCCCCGGGGGGGGGGCCCTGCCCAATGCGTGGGGCTGGCAGGCGGAGACATGAGGGCACTGGGGATCCCCCCGGAGGGCCTGGCCCACTTCCAAGGGAAGCCCTGTCAGCTGGGCTCAGCCGATATGAAAGCCCTTGGCGCCATGCGGCACCTCACTTCCCTCCCCTCCCCCCATCGCCCCCCGCCCTTTCTTTCTCCCCTGCGCGCAGGCGCCCTGGGTCCCGCCCCACTCTGCCGCTCATTGAGTCCCGCCTCCCCGACCGCCCATTGGCCTCGTGCGGCATCACTCCGGGGTGCCGCTGGCGGCCATTGGTCAGGGGCGGGCGCGGCGCCGCTATATAAGGCGAGGGGTCGGCCACTCTGCCTTCCGCTGCTCGCCGCCACCCGCCGCTGAGGAGCTCCGGCCGCTGCCGCCCGCCGTCGCCATGCCCAACCACG
>NW_005842850.1:220824-233918 GCF_000455745.1 Alligator sinensis | reverse complement strand
CGCTGCGCGCGCAGCCGGAAGGCGGGAACGGGGCGCGGGAGCGGCCCCACGTGGCTGGGCCGTGGGGTCCCGAGATCGCACCCCTTGTGGGGCGTGGGGCCCCATATAACATTACTTATACACCACTGCATGGTGGATCTGCAGCGCGTCTTCCCACCCCTGGGTGTGGCATCCCGCATGGCGCTCCCGTTGCCTAGGCCCCCAGTTGCATTGCATTGCTGTAGAGGATCTCCAGTGTATCGCCCCAGCCCAGGCTGTGGTTTTGTGCTACGGATTTCGAGCCTCTTGTGCTCTGGGTGCCTTGCATGTCTTCAGCATATTTCTTTGCCCCCCTCACCCGCCCTCTCCTTGGCTTTGCTACTGCTTCACACCCCTGAGGTCCTCTGTAGAGGGATCCTGTATCTCTCCTGACTCAGTGTTGATCCTGCCTGGGAGGGAGGGGGCTGAGGATGGCTTTGGTGGGGAGGGGAACACTTATGATAGGCAGGATCCAACTCGCCCTTGTAGCCATGCACCTCTACTCTTCTCCCCCCCCCCCCCCCCCCCCCTTCCCTTTCCTGGCACCAGGGGTAGGCTGTGCACAGTTAAGCCTTCCTCCAAGCAGGAGCACCCAGGCTTTTATTTGTGCTCCAGACCTGTTGAAGCCTCGGGCTGCACATGCCTGGCAGAGGCATGACTGGAATGTGTGGCCATGTGCAGCCACCGCCTGTTGGGCCCCTGCTGGGGGGCCTGGGTTGCAAAGTGCCACTTGCTGGCAGGATTCTCTCCTCAAGATGCCTGCGAGTCCCATGCAGAAACTTTCCTGTCACCCCAGTCTGTGTTGCTTCTATCTTGGATTAAGTTGCATTTTAAAGAGATTTGCTATGTCTTAAAGCAGAATCCCTGGCAGAAAACAGATGGTCTGGGGCCATAAAGCAGAACTGTTGGAGGAAACAATGCTGTTGCAGCCAGAGAGATTCTATAGAGAGGATCCCTTTTGTGAGACATGATTCACGGGCTAGATTAGCTTTAATCCCAAAGATAAATACACATCTGCTGTCCTGTGACTTCATTTTCCCCATCTGATTGAAAGGGGAAGAATAAAAGCCCTTGCATAGAAGAGATGCATCAGATGCATCTCATTTGGGGTCTATGGGTGTGCATCTTGTGCATGGCAAATTTGGGGTTTGGCAAAAGAGTAAACGTCCCTGCCACAACAGTGAGGCTGTAGAGAGGATGTTTTTATCTGTACCTAAAGAGGGGGGGGGGGGGGGGGCGGTATGTTGGTTATGGCTGCCAGGCAGAAAACCCTGCTCCCTGAGTCTTTGGAGTCTGACCCCCGCTTGAGATGAATTTTGTCCTCTTAAGCGGAAGGCTTGCCCCTGGAGGGACCAGTAGCCCTGGTGAAGTCCCTTGAGCTGCATCTTCCAGTTTAATATCCAACTGACTGATGCTGGAGCCGAAGGCCCTTGTGAGCAGGTGTAAAGCTCAGACAGCTGAGCTGTGCGGCCAGCAGGGTGGTGCATCTTCTGCTGAGGGACTCCATTTTGTCTGTGAAACATCTAATAAGATCATCAACTCTAGCCTTCCAGAGTAGAAAACTCCTCTGTCTTTCTCTCTAGCAGAAGGTTGTGGTAAAAAAGGCATACAGAAGCATCAGCTGTGTGAAAGGGGAGATCAGATCTTATGAATGAACATTGAAACCCTCACATCAGGTCCTTCTGGCTGCAAGGTTCTACTCTTAAACAGGGGCAGGTGGTCAAAGTCTGGAACATGATCTAGTCAGCTGGGATTTCATTGTACAGGCATTTCGCACCCTACTAAACAGGAACTGAGGCATGTTAACATAATCCTAGCTTGCAGTTGAAGAGGCTTTACTGTTGTAAAGGCTACCTTTTGAGGGGAAGGGTTTTTTGTTTTGTTTTTTTGGGGGGGGGTTGTTTTGGGGTGGGGGGGGAGAGGGAGGCAGTTGTCTTGACTTGTCTGCTGCCTGGATGGCCTGAAATCAGACCTTTTAATTTAATTGTAAACCTGTAAATCCATGCAGTGGAGTGCTCATCTTAAAACATGTCTCTGGAGCATTGGCTCTTCCCCTGCCTCTGCAGCATGTACACTGATCCCTCTGGGAGAGGCTGCATTAAAATGCATGTGCACCACCCTGGGAATAAGCATGTAGGCCTCACTGTTGCTGAGGCATGAAGTAACAGTATGAAAAACCTAAACCCTTGTTCAGACAGGGACAGTTACATGGTAACTGAACTGTGATCTGCACACTAGCTTTTTGCTTCTTGATGCATGCATTGGCAAGCACTTCTCAGGCTGAGATGTAACTGACTCTTGCCTTCTCTCTCTCTTTTTTTTTTTTTTTTTTTTTTTTTTTTTCTTCTCTCTCAGCTGTTCGGAGATACGGTTCCAAAGACTGCAGGTCTGTACATCCCCTCTCCAGATGAGACTGCAATGCAGTCTCGTTAAGCTGATTTTATTGACTGTGTGTGACACGCTTATTGTGTGTTTGCCCTGAGGTCGGGTGACACAAGGTCTGACTACTTTCTCTTCTAATTGGCAGAGAACTTCCGTGCCCTGAGCACTGGGGAGAAAGGATTTGGATACAAGGGGTCCTGTTTTCACAGAATCATTCCTGGTTTCATGTGCCAGGTAGGCAGCTTGCTTTTGCCTTGAATGTTGGCCTTGTAGAAGATTCCATAAAAAACAGTTGATAAGGCATTGGTAGGAACTAGGTTAAAGTACCATATGCCTTCAGTGACCCACTTGAGGTTTGTTCTGTGCCATAGCTAGCATAGAACAATGATAAAGGGCGTGGGTTTGCTTTCTGCCACCAGCCTTCCCCTCCCTTTTGGACTGATCAGCTCTTGGGTAGATCTGAGGCCTGTGACTTGGGGATTTGTGGGTTTGTCCTGTCTGACCCACAGTGTGCTTCCTTGTAGGGCGGTGACTTCACACGGCATAACGGAACTGGTGGCAAATCCATTTATGGGGAGAAGTTTGAGGATGAGAATTTTGTCCTGAAGCACACTGGCCCTGGCATCTTGTCTATGGCAAATGCAGGTCCCAACACAAATGGATCCCAGTTTTTCATCTGCACTGCCAAGACTGACTGGTAAGGACTGGGGAGCTCAGGGAGATGGACCAGTACAATAAGAGGCTGCTGCTTTGCTATAGCTTGGTTGCCTGTCCACAGAACTGTTATTAACACAGCTCTGTAATTGATCAGTGAACATAAGCCTTTTAGACCAGAATAGCTCTAGAGTTCTTTGCACTCAGAGTTCACTGAAGCCTATATCACTACAGTGATACCCAAGAAAGTGTATAATCCCTTAATTCTCAGCATACCAGGAAGAGTGGACTGTATTGGCTCGCTGTGCCAAACAGACATTTAGACTAGGTGGCTTTAGGTTATACCTAGATTGCATTGGACAGGTTCATTCAGGTACCTCGATCCCTCTACTCACTCCTAGGTTGGACGGTAAGCATGTTGTCTTCGGACGTGTCAAAGATGGCATGCCTCTTGTGGAAAAAATAGAGAAGTATGGCTCCAAGAACGGCAAGACGGCCAAGAAGATCACCATCGCTGACTGTGGGCAGCTGTCATAATTCATGTCTTAGCCAGCCTGCCAGCCAACCAACCATTCCTTCTGAAACCTGGGCTGGCACCCTTCTTCCCAGGTGACACAACCTCCTCTTGTAATCCTTGTGCTCCTGAATTACTGCTGCATTTCTATTGGGTTTCATTCCCTTTACTGTCACGAGTCCAGCTGGACTTCAGAGTTAAGTTTATGATTATGACTTGAAATAAAACAAGTTCAACCACATATGAGTCTCACACTTGTTTTCAAGTTTCCAGTGGGTGTGAGGGCACCTTCTTTGACTTTATAGCCCTTGGATGTGGGAGGGTAGCAGTATCTGAGACTTAACAGCCTTAATGTTGGTTTTTTGTTTTTGTTTTTTTTTGTTTTTAAACAAAGGCCAGCAGCAAGGAAGCTGACAGGCTTCAATGGCACTGCTTTCAAGGCCACCACAGGGCAAATAATAAGTAATAGTGAATAAGCAGCCTCAACTTGAAGAGTCTCAGTCTCCACTTGTAGGTATGCAGTGTGCTGTAGATGCACAGAGTACCTCACTTGGAAGCACTGCCTCTAGTTTGGCAGTGCCCACCTCTGGGAGGTTTGAAATGCATTACCCCACTACCTGGGGTAGTATTGGGGCTGCTATGGTCCAGGAACCATGTGAGAAGTAAGGATACTGTGGGTGATGCCTCTTATTGGACCAGCTAGTAGCTGAGGGATAGAGGTGAGCTTGAGAATCTTCATTACACAAATGATCACCCATGAAAATTGCCTAATCGGCCAAGCTGCTTCAGCTCAGCAGAGTATTGGTCTAGAAGTGGACAGGATTGATCTGTGTAGGCTTTCATCTTACTACTTTGGCTTTTGAATCCAAATGTTAAAGAAGAAAAACCCTAATGCTCTGTAGCTTAACTACAAGGCTCTTAAAAACCCTGGCAATAGCCCAGCCCTCTGCTAATACCTGCAAAGTAAACAGCATGCCTGCTAACAGCTTGCTGTATCCCAACCCCAGGGCAGTTGCTCTTGGCATGTGTCAACACTGACTCAGGTCTGACACTGCTGCTTTCGAAGAAATCTGCTGGCGGTAGCTCAAAATGGCTCCACGGTGCTGTGATCGTGCAGCTCTGGACTTAAAGTAGCCTGTTTGGAGGTTGAAAATAGCCTCATGAGTCCAGTCCAGCTTTCCTTGGCTTGTTTTGTACCCCTGTGTGAGTACATTGAGGTAATTCAGCCTACATGCAGTGGCTGTGTAATATTTGAGGTAGGTCAGCTGGCTTCCACTTGCTGCTCCGGGGGGTGAGATGGCTTCAACTCCAGTGAGTGCATCTTGAGAGGGAAGCTGGCCAGGCCCCTGCTATAGTCATCTGTAGCTTTGGGAAACTAGTGTTCTGAGCTCATGGGCAAAAAGACCCCCAATTTCTGGCTCAAGTGTGGCCCTCAACTGTTGCCTGGGAGGGGTTTTCCTGTTTTCCCTGTAGAAGTGAAACCAGTCGGGGGAAGAAAGAAGCAAGCACTCAAAAAGGAACTGGGGAAGTGATCTGGGTGTGGGCATCAGTGGCCACAGCTAGGAGGGCTGAGTCCAAATGCTGTTTTCCTTCCTAACTATCCCCTGAAAGGTGGTGAGGAAAGTTCCCTGTTAGCAGTGACTATAGAGACTCATTCTCCTCCTCCCCCACCCCCATACTGGGCCTGGTCTGGTTTGTGGCCCTCACGTACTTGGGGAGCTGGTGTAGCCCCAGCTGTGAGGATCCAAATGCCTTTAAGAAGGCTTTAGGTGGAAGAGCAGAAGCTGGCTACAGCTCAACTTGCCGTCTTTGTTTAGATCAGCTCCATCTTGGCAGTATTAGTCTGTGGGTCTGAGTGGGGCAAAATCAATGATCTGGTTGTGACCTGCTGTTACACCACAGCTTTTATTTTACCTGGATAAGTACAAGAGAAGCCAAAGCAAGGTCCTCTGAACTAGGCCCTGGTGTATCAGGATGTTAGCCATCGGGCAACATTTCCAAAAGCAGCTACATACAGCAGAGAAGCCACAGGGCTCCTTGCTACTGAACTCGGGTCCCAACAAATTCATCCTCATCATTTGAGGCAAGTTCCAGATTCCTGCCCTTCTACATTGGTGTGCAGGAGTTGGATGCAGTCCTGGCTTTGATGTCTGTTTTCCCATCCATTTCTTGCAGAGAATGAGTTCCTGGCCAGTGGAGCAGGGAAACTGAATCACAGCCTATGCCCCTTATTAGCATGGGGCATGATGGCTGGCCTATGCATCTCAGCTCCTGTGAAACCCCCTCGCCATTTGCCTTCTCTGATGTGTTAATTGTGATTCAGAGTGAACTTCTGGAAGCAGACTAAAAAGGGAGGTAGTGACCCCCCCCCCCCCCCCATGGAGCCACAAGGGGTATGCAGTGCTTAGGACTCCCCAACATGGCCTGGTAGCTTCCTTGTGCCCACTCCTACAGGCAAGTGCTTATCTATGCCCATTTCTGCACTGGTGGCCTGACATAATATAGTGAGTCACTGCGTTAGCTCTTAGCAGGTACAGGATGTACTCCCCCAATGCTGCCTGTTGCAGTGAGCTGGCTTGCCATGATGCCTTGCATGGGAGTTATAAGCTAGTATGCTTCTTCCTGGGTGGCTACCCAGCTCACAGGCCTGAGGCCCAGCTGCTGGATCTCAGACTGGAATGGAAATGGGGGAGCCCGAAGGCAACAAGGTGGCGTGTAGCAGGCTTCCCTGTTCTCGGCTCTGCTTCATTCAGTGTCTTTCCCAGCAGCTGGGAGAGGAAGGGTTCCCAGCAGGATACATTTGCTGGTGACAAGCACTGATGGATCAGGCTCGTGGGGTGCTCTCAAGGCTCGCTGGGCTGACATGCTGTGGCAGGGAAGGCAAGGCAAGATAGAGGTGACCTAGAAAAGGACATGAGCTAACAAGGCAGCACGATGGCCAAGAGACCTACTGTACTGGTGCTATAAGCAAGGGAGATGGCAGAGGTGGGCTGTGGCATCACCAGCTGCAGTATTGCCAGCCCCACTGTGCCAAAAGTCATGAGACAAAAATCAAGAGATGCTATTTTCTGAAGTGTGTGTGTGTGTGTGTGTGTGTGGGGTTGTTGTTTGGTGTTGTGGTGGGGGGGGGGGGGGTCTGTATGTGTGTGTGCAGGGTTTGGGGAGGGAGGTCCCTGCACACCCTGGCAAGGTGCATGGTACTGTGGGTCAGATGTGAGGGGCAGCAGCAGGGCTGGGGGTGGGTTCTGGTTTTGGAGTGAGGGGCAAACACATGGACACATGTGCACACAGACAGTCGCCCATGGCTCTTGGATGACTCACCCCAGTCCCTGCCCCACTCCCTCCCTCACTGTGGTGCCTCAATCTGCCCCCTCTCCCCCTGCCCCTTTCCCTCCATGGACTTTCCAGTTCGGCCCCCTCTACACGTGCCAGAAGAAAACATTCCTGAGATTTGATCTCTCTGTCAGGAGATCATGAGTCAGGGTTAATTTGACTTGAAAATCAGGAGTTTCATGATTTTTTTCATGAGAGTTGGCATTACGGAGCCAGTCTCCCCCAGGAAGAGGAAGAGGGTGGTGAGGCTGATGCTTTATCAGGATAGAGCTTTCCCTGGTTCTCTGCTTAGGCAGTGGAGGCAAGATCCTTGCTCCCAGGAAGGGCAAGGCCTTGTATCCCTGGAGCTGTGCTGGGCTTTGCTCCTTGGATAGACTGTCAGTCAGAGTCAGGCAGCAGGAGTTGGGAGAGCAGACACTGCATCTGGGAAAGGCCGCTTGCTGGGGATTGTGGGGGGCAGTCAGACGTGACCCAGCCCCTGGCCAGGCCAGACTGCTTTGCTCTTGGTCTTCTCTCAAGCAAAGCAAAGTCAGCCTTTCTCTTAAGGATCTAGCTTGACGGGTCTCTTTGCAGAAACTTCTTTTCTCCCCAAGGTCAGGCAGGCATTGGAGTCCATAGTGCAGGGAGCCCAAGTGAGAAAGCCGTCTCCTTGCCATGTGGGCAAAGGGCCTGCTTTAGACTGGATGATGGAGGTATGTTCTCATCGCCAGGGCAGGCTAGGGTCCTCTCACCCATCTCTAAAGATGCACGCAGACTCTCCTGTGTGATGGATCTCCCTCATTAATGGCTAGAGGCCTGGTCTGCAGGCCCTTGACCCGTATTTCTGCCAAGGGTGTTGGCAGAGGCACTAGGATGCAGGAACTGCCTGGTGGAGCAGCTGAAGAGGGAGTCCCAGATTCAGAAAGATGCCCCACTCGGAGATCATGCCTCTGCTAACACCTTCATGTCACCAGGCTTCTGTCCTTCATGGCCCTGAGCCCCACAAGCAGGGGGAGGAGAGCAAGGAAGCCAGAGAGCAGAGCAGCACCCAGAAGGGAGGTTTCTATGAGTTTTGGCTCCCAGCACCCAGCCCAGGGGAGGCATAGGCTGGTTCCCTTAGCAGCTTTGGGGACAATCAGCGGCTCCTGCTGTGATCCCTGCTCCCCTCCCTACCTAACATCTCTGTCCTCCTCACTGCCTGCAAAGATGCCTGGGGAATTTGTGCCAGCTGGACCACGCCCCAGCTTCAGATCCCTCTCCAAATCCGGGAGAGCGCATTCTGCAATCCTTATATAGCTTCCTGCAGCCTGGCGCTCTGCCCTCCCTGCTCCGCCCCAGTCCCGGGGGCTCTGAGAACAGCCAGTTGCTTGCCATAAACAGGATGTACGTGGTCTTCCAGGCACTGGGATCCCACCAGCCACACCTCCCCAGCTCTCCTCTGCCCCACAACAGTGGCTAGGACCGAGGAGGTGAAGGGATGGGTCTGAGATCACACAGGGACATGGTAGCGAGGCAGGAAGAGAGCCTCAGTTTCCTAGGTTGGGTCCCAACAGATCTGGAGGCCTGCCCAGGAATCTGGGGAACAGGCTGGCTGGTGGTCAGGTTTGCTCTGCCCCTAGCAGGTGGCCCCCGGCAGCTGGGGTGCTGGGTGTTGACCTCCCAGGCTGGTTGGGCCTGTGTCTTCTCTGCTGGGATCTCTGCCTCTGCAACCAGCTAAGTGTCTCCCTTCAGCTCTGGTCCCAGGGGACCCAGGCTGGGGCTGGGATTGATCTCCACAGCCGTGTGCGGCTGGCTTTATTCATTTATTCCTCACTGCAGGAGTCTGCAGTCCTGGTTTCTCCTTGCCCTTGCCAGCAGCCTGGGTGATTGGGGTGGGGGGGTGTATTGGCGCTGACATCATCCTCTGCTAAGCTCCTGTCCCCAAGTGCTGGTGTCTGCAGTGGCAGCAGATGCCCAGCCCTGCCTCTGCAGTGGGCATGGGCATCTGCGCCTGTGGGGTACCGCCCCTGCCAGGGGGATCATTGGGCTCGGTCTGGCCGGCCCTGGTGTCCCACGGTGCCTGGGGGGGGGCTGCATCCTGGGCAGGGATGGATCTGACATCGCTCCCCTCTGCAGTGCAGATATTGGAGCCTGGTAGGGAGGGAGGGGACGTCTGGGCTGCTGCATGTGGAGAGCAGGGGGGTGTTCCCACCCCTTCAGCACAGATCTGTGCCAGGCCTTGCTCTTGCCTCCCTGCTGGGATGCAGGGGGGGGACACGACACACGACACGACTGCTCCCTGCACCTGGCTCCTGCTGGGGGAAGAGTGGAAAATTACACCTTCCCTGTACTGGCAGGGAGCAGGCGGGAGCTGGGAGCGGAGAAGGGGGGGCCCTGGGCTGCCAGAGCTCCTCCTCTGTTCCTGCCACAGCTAGGGAGACAAAGCAGGCAGAGCCAGGAAGGGGAACACGGTCACGATTTCCCCCACACCTCCTCCAGCCGTGGATCCAGCTCGGGGAGGCACCTAGGCTGGGGCAGGGCCCCCCCATGTCCCCCTGCTGCGGCAATAGAGGGCCCAGCACAGATCTGGCCCTGGCACTGCCACTGGGGCAGGGGATTGCGGCTGGGGGCAGGGGGCCCATGGCTGCTGGAGGTGGGGGTCTGAGCTGCCTTTGGAGCTCGGGGAGGTTTGATGCAGCCGGGGGCAGCAGTGCATTGTGTGCATGGGTGGGAGCCTGGGAGGGAGTCATAGGGAGCCTAGGGCTAAGGGCTGGCAGGCTGGTGGGGGGATGGGAGTCCCCAGGGACCATTTCAGTTCCTGTCCCTGTGGCCCCAAGCCAGGCTGGAGTGGTGCCAGCACCCTCAACCCCACAGCTGCCGCGCGTAGGCAGTGCCTGTTGCCTTGTCACTTTTTGGAAGCGGGGAGACCCCCAGGTCCTGCCTCCACCTGGGCCTGGCCCGGCTTTGCTGCGATGGGAGCCAGCCAGCCGCAGCCAGTGGTGCTTGCATCCGGCTGGGGGTGGGGTGGTTGCTGCTGCGCCCTGGCACCAAGCCCCAGCCCCGCCAGTGGAAATGTACTGCTTCCTTGCCCGCCTGGGGCCTGCTGGGGCTCTGCCTCTTGCCGCAGCCATCGGCAGGTGGAGCGATGGTGCCATCCGCTGGCCAAAGCAGAGAGATGACAGTGACGGGCCAGGCTGAGGTCTGCGGCATGCAACTGGGGGTGGTTCTCTGGCAAAGGATCCCCCCCAGCTCCTTCCTTGGGTTCCCCAGCCAGGCTGGTCCAGCAGGGCCTGGCCATCTGTCCTTCCTGCCTCAGGGCAGGGCTGTGAGCCCCAGAGCCACAGATGCTTGCCCTGGTGCGTGGGACTGGAGGCCTGGGGCTTGTGGGGCCATTTGCCCGGGAGCCGTGGCTGAGCGCTCTGCAGCACCCCCCGAGCCAGTTTTTTTTTTTTTTTTTTTTTTAAGGAAAATTTTTTGTATCCCAAGTCAAATTAGCCACATCAATTCCAAATCCATGAGTCATTCAAGAGCCATATGTGGCCCTGCTATTGGCACGCATCCTCCACCCCCGCCTGGGGCTTCAGATGCTTCCAAATCCTTTGGTGGGCATCCTGTGTGCCAGCCCAAGCCCGGAGGTTTGGGGTTCGCTTGCCCTCAGCTGTGTGGCCGCAGGAGCAGGCTAGGGAGGAGGCTCTCATTTCCATAAAGTCAGCATATAGCTGAGATCTTCCCACTGGAAGTGAAAGTGGGAGGCATTTGAGTCATTATTATTATTGCAAAAAAAAAAATGTATATCTATCTATCTATCTATTGCTCTACCTCCAACACTTTGCCAAGTGGCCCCTGTGGTTCACTTGGCAGCTTAAAGCACACTAAAACCCATTACGCAGTTTGCACCGCGCACCCATCCCCATACCTGTACCCCCACCCACTGCCCTCCTCAGAGGGTTTACTCCTGAAAAAGTCTATGTCAGACCCTTCTCCTCCAGATGAGGTCTTCCATTTCTTTCCCTTCATCCTCTTCTGTCTTCCTGTTGTACCAGTACATTGACTGTATTTGAGCCATTAGGGATCTCCCTTCCACCATGGCTGTAGACTGAGCAGGCGCCTCTGGGCATCCCAGCAGAACCCCATTGATGCCTCTCTGGGTTTCCCTGCTTAGCCGAAGTCCAGTTGACCTGGGGTCCGGTGTTTCCCAGGCATCTGGGCTTTTCTGTGGGTCATGGTAGGTGTTGCCCCCTCTTCTGTTTCTACGGGGGGGCACATTCCCCTTTCCTTAGTAGTGTTAGCTGCTGGCTTCAAGCTCAGGATGTGCCAATGCCCCCACTGAGACTCAATCCTGGAGGGTCCGACCTAGAGAGTCCTGCCCTTCTGCTCAGGGTCAGGTTGATGCTGCAGTGGAGATGAGGGAGAGATCTCTGCCCTGCTCAGACTTGCATGGCCTGGAGTGGGGGCTCCCTTCCTCTACAGCAGGAGTATGGCCTCTACCTGGGGTCTCTTGAGTGCATTTAACCCCCCTCGCAGTGGTAGGGCATGCATGGACTGCCCTTGTCCCCTGGCAGAGTCAGGGGCTCTCAGGGTCTGGTCACTATGCACAGGGCTGCAGTGTTGTGTTAGGAACGTGTCTTGGTGGGAGGTGGTTTGGATGGGGCTTGACCCTGCCTGGAGCAGGGGACTGGGCTGGATGGGACCACCCAGAGGGTGCTCTGAGCACCCACCCCCCAATGTCTCCACCCGCTCTCAGCCCCATCTCGGTAACCAGTGGTGAATGCCACCTCACTCTCACTCATCCAGGCCCCAGAGTGCTGGGAGAAAGCCAAGCCAAGTGTGTCAGCTGCCAGACTCCTGTTGCTCAGGGGCAGAGGATTGACCCACTGGCAACAATGAATAGCTGAGATGGATGGAAAAATCCCACTAGAGACTTTAAATGACCCGGCTAAATAACCATCAAGTAGCAGAGATCTAGAAGTTAGCTAGCTTCCATCCAGGGCATGTTGATGGTGCGGGGGAGCTGATTTTTAGGCTGCGGTTTGCAATCAAACCTAGGTTTATCACAATTCTCTTTGCCAAAAAACCCCCTCCATACTCAAAGAAAGCCATGAAATTAGATTGGATCTCAGGAAAAACGTCTTTCCTGGTAGACAAGTGAAGCAGTGGTATAGATGCCCAGTGGCATTGTGGACTCTCCATCACTGGAGGTGTTCAAGGAGAGGTTGGATGGGCACTGGTCAGGGATGATCTAGGCATAGTGATGCCTGTGCTCTGCTATGGGGATTACCTAGGCTTCTGGGATTTGCTGGTTGCCCTCTTCCCCCTACTTGCTGTTACATGTGTCAGCGGGGTTTAAGCCTCCCTCTGACGCCTTGGGTGCTGGGTGCAACCCAGGCTGGGGATGGTGACTGGGCTGTGCCAATGCTCCTGCTGGGACCAAAGCCAGAGGGTCCTGGCTAGAGGGTCTTGCCTCTCCACTCAGGCTCAGACTGATGCTGCTTTTGGAGTCAGGAAAGAATTTCCCCCCCTAGTCAGATGGGTACTGACTGGGGGTGTTCGCCTTCCTCTGTAGCAGGGTCATGGCCTCTGCCTGGGATCTCTTGAGTGTATGTTAACAACCTTTTACAGCAGCAGCACATTGACTGCCATGGTCCCCTGCTTTCCGTGTGGCAGGTTTGGGCGTTACTGTATTGGAGTAGTAGGGCATCAACCTCCAAGCTAAGGCCCAGGCCTCCCCAAACACCGCTCTGCTCCCCTTTCCCTGCCTGCTCTGACGCTTTGCTTTCTGTTCCCTGCCCTGTGCTCCCCACCCCATCTACTGCTCTCTCCCAGGCTTTCCCAACTTGAGGTACACGTGCCACAGGCTGGCGACTTCTGCACTAAAGAGCTTGTGCTCAGCCAGCCCCGAAGTCATGGTGACAGCATTCGGTTCAGTCCTTGAGGGTTAAAAACCAATGCCTTCCCACGGGAGCATGTCACTGGCACACTGGGGGGGCATTGCTCCCTGTTGTATTTCATCCCCCTTACTTAAGCCAATTTGCATATTCATACCTGTGCAAATAGCAAGCCTCTGATTATGAGAGAGATTTGAGGTGGGAAGCACTGGTGGGGTGTAGCATAGAGCTGCATGGGATAGGGTGACTGGCCCTGAGGCAGCTGAGGGCAGCCAGGGGGAACTGGGTAGGGGCAGAGGTCCCTTGGGGTGTGGGGTAGCTGGAGCTGTGGGGCGGAGGGGGTGGGCATA
>NW_005842850.1:219418-220814 GCF_000455745.1 Alligator sinensis | reverse complement strand
TGGGGGGTTGCAGGGATGCCTCGGATGTGGGTGGGTGGCTGAAGGTAGCTGGGTGACTGCAGAGGTGCTCTATAGTGAGTGCTCGGGTCCTTTGAAGGAAAGGTAACTTTTAACACTAGGCTGTTATCAAGCCACTAATTAGCAGCAGACCCTTCTGACACCCACAGACTGGTCCCTCGGTCTCAGGGGACCCCGGCTCCTCCTCGTTCCCTCGGGTGTTCCCCTGACTGCCTGCAGGGGTGCTCCTAGGCCGGCTAGTGCTCTTCTGGCTGCTGCACTTGTTCCTGTGCAGGCCCCTGTCCAGCTGGCCTGTTGCTCCACGGACAGCTACCAGGTAGCTCTTGGCAGCTTCTTAGCTATTCTGCTGCAGCTAGCCCAGGTTCAGTTGCCTACTTCTGCCCTTGGGTCTTAGCTGTTGCAGCTTCTCTCTTTGAACTAAGAGGTGCCTCTGGCTCACTGTTACGGGGGGGGAGCGTGGGTACCGGCTTCGGTCGCAGCTCACCACTGGCTCTTCTGCAGTGTTGGCTGAAACAACTGGAAACACAATGGAGAGCACAACACTGCTCTGCTTCCCAGTCCGGCGAGGGACAGGACCCAGGGGTCTCTAGAACGGGGAGAGAGAGCTCTCCTAGTGCCTTCTCCTTTCCATGGCCTGTCCTTGCCAGGCAAGCCCTCGGTGGGAGTGTTTTCAAGCAAAATTCACATTATCAGGGCATATGAAGCTCCCTTGACAAATATGGCCTGGGACCAGCAGCAGCCAGGGAAAGGAGCTTACAACAGCAATGTAAGCTTGGTTTCTGGAGCTGTAATGACATAGAGACTCAGTCGCGGTGACAAGCCCCATGGGTTGAATCCAGCCTCAAAGTGGGTCATCCAGGCCCTGCAGACTGGATGACCCACTTTCAGAGGCCAGATCTAGCCCCTGGGTTATACGTTTGAGCCTCGAGCCTGGACCCTCTGGGGTTGAGTCCCAGCAGAAGCATTGGCAAAGCTCAGTCACCAAAATTGAAGGCAGAATCAGAGGTTGAAGTCCTAGCAGGGGGATCAGCAAGAGGTGGTGAGATCTAGCAGCTGGGCACAAAGGCAGGGACACAACAGAGCCCAAGGACAGCGGGAAGCTTCCCCAAGAAACAGGAGGCCTTATATAGGTGGGAGGAGCCAATCAGGGTCCAGAAGTCGAAGGCCTTTTCCCGGCATGGCTCCGTTCCTTGCACTGCCTTGCCAAGCAGACCAAGGCCAATACAAGGGGGGAAAAAGGCAGTAGAGTTGTGGCTGTGTACCAGAGGAGCTAGTTACAGCTAAGGAGGGGGTGAGAAGCAATGCAGTGTGGGATGCCTGGACAACCCACCAGACCCATCCACACCTAGCACTAAACTGGATCAAAATAGCACCTGGG
>NW_005842850.1:181525-219387 GCF_000455745.1 Alligator sinensis | reverse complement strand
TGCTGAACCAACCAAGGCAGCTTTAAATTGGTGTAACAGGCCTGCATGTCTGTTCGATTTGGGGCTAAGGCGGTCCGAGTGTTCTGCGCGTCCGTGCCCTCTGGCCGACACCGGTCTCCCTCCCTTGGAGCCGTTGCGATTTTGGAAGCTGGCATGGCCCACCCCCACCTGGTCCTGTCTGCTGGCCTGAGGAGTGTGAATCAGGCAGGCACAGAGCATAAGGGCTTCGGCACAGAGTGGCATGTCTGAGGGGTGGAGCTGGGCCATGGGAGTCATCAAGGGCATCTGGGCCATGGGGCATGCAGATGCTCAGTTCGGGGCTCTTAGCTCCTCAGTGACCCCCTGGCCCCAAACCAGGTGCCCAGGCAGGTGTGCGTGTGCCTGGACTACGAAGAAGGGCAGGTGGCATTCCTTGATGTTGACCACATTTGCTTTCCCTCTTGTGGCCTTTGTGGGGGAGCTGCATGTGGAGGCCGGGGGACCCAGCTGGGGCTGTGCCCCTGAGCCTCATGGTTGTTGGACGCTAGAAACTGGGGCCTTTCCTGTTCATTGGAGGTGCCTCCTGGCTTGGCTGCAGCCTGCTCCATGCCTTCCCCACATGCTGGGGATGGCAAGCAGCTCCTGCCTTGCTCTGCTCCCATCGGGGGTCCATCCCTGTCCCCTGGGCTAATTGCAGCTGGCAGAGGCATTCTGCACACACCCAGCACAGCTCAGAGCTGGGGGCTGTATGGGACAGCCCAGGGCAGGAAGCTGTGGAGGGGCACTCAGAGGGCCCTTGCTTTCGAGCCCAGGCTCGGGCTGGACTGGATGGAGCAGGACACACCTCACACACCCTAAAATCAGGGCTGTGGTCTGTTTATCATGGTAGGGCAGGGCATGGAGTGGGCTGGGTGGGGAGGAGGCTGGGCATTAAGCTTGGGGGCAGCATTTGCTATTCAGGGAGTCTATTGAGTTGACAGCTCATTATCATCTACCTGATTCCTGCTAATTTCTCTCCACTCTATGGGTGTGAACAACCCTCTCTCCTTTTCTCATCCTCTGGAGGGTCCATTCATCAAGTTTTCTGTTTTTCTGCAATGTTGCTGGCCTTTCGCTCTTCCCAGCTCTCTTCTAGTCCACAGCCCTGCAAGACTGGTTTAAGTCCTAGCTAAAAGACTTCACTCAGGTGTGTTGATATTAACTTGGGCGAACATTAATTCAGATGTGGATGCCCTGTCAAGACGGCTAGAGTTTGAACGAAGGCTAGATTTTAACTGGGACTGAGAACTACATTTCTTATTGGAGGGGTGAACAAATAAAGCAGTATCTTCAGCTTGTTTTTGCCTAGTTTGTGGGTTTTTTTGAGCTTCATATAGAAGCTACCGAATTAGTGCCCCTTCCGATCAAGTCATATTTGGTTTTGCTTTGATTATAAACTCAGTAATAGCGTGCTGGACCCCTAGCACATAAATACAGCTCTCACTGCCTGCAGCCCCCCTTTTCAAAGTCCTGGATCCACCCATGAGTCCAGGTCCTCGCCTGTTCTGCTGTCCCCTGTCTCTAGGCACGTGGAGGCCTCCGTTCACCCTGCACAGATACTGGCAGGACAACATTCATCCAAGGCCAGGCATTCTCTTTGCCGCAGAGGTGGGCAGGAGCAGATTGTGGGCACTTGTGCTCCAAGCTCACGTGCCCCCAGGATGCAGCCCTTGGGGAGAGGTGAGGAATCCCGGCCTCCCAGCCAGGGGGACGGAGAGGAAGAGAGCAGCAAGAGTCATGGGATGTAGAAGTATCCTCCGTGGCTCTGACTGGGAGATGACAGAAACAAGGACCCAGGCTCCAAGCTACCTTCCCTCAGCCGCAGCTGGGTGCTTTTGGTCTATGGCAGGTGGTGAAATGGCCACATGATGGCACCAAAACCCACAGCAGGGACTGAGCAAGCTCACGGCCTCCAAGAAGGGACTGGAGGCTGCTGGAAGAGCCAGGCACAGACCTCCTGGGCTGAGAGCCCTTTATGCCGGGATCCCTCAGAGGCACAAGCCCATTGTCCATTTTAAGGACCTGTAAAATACGTGGGGGAGTTTCGGTTCTGCTAGGCCATAGTGATGCTAAGCTCTAGTTTAGATAAAGCACTGCAAAGGCCCTTGGGAGTAGCAGGCTTCCCTGACTAGGCTCGGCAGTGCTATGTTGGCTAGCACTATGCAAGAAAGAGACTTGGGGGTCATCATTGACCACAAGATGAACACGAGCCTGCAATGCGATGCGGCGGCTAGTAAAGCGACCAAAACGCTGGCTTGCATCCATAGATGCTTCTCAAGCAAATCCCGGGACGTCATTCTCCCGTTGTACTCGGCCTTAGTGAGGCTGCAGCTGGAGTACTGCGTCCAGTTTTGGGCTCCACAATTCAAAAAGGATGTGGAGAAGCTTAAGAGAGTCCAGAGAAGAGCCACGCGCATGATCAGAGGTCAGGGAAGCAGACCCTACGATGACAGGCTGAGAGCCCTGGGACTCTTTAAATGGTCACAAACTACGACAAGACCGTTTCAGGCTGGACATAAGGAAGAATTTCTTTGCTGTCCGAGCCCCCAAGGTCTGGAACAGCCTGCCACCGGAGGTGGTTCAAGCGCCTTCATTGAACACCTTCAGGATGAAACTGGATGCTTATCTTGCTGGGATCCTATGACCCCAGCTGACTTCCTGCCCTTTGGGCAGGGGGCTGGACTCGATGATCTTCCGAGGTCCCTTCCAGCCCTAATGTCTATGAAATCTATGAAATCTATGACTGCTGGATGACCTGATAAGATGCAATGAGCCAAAGCACTGATTCTCCCTGAGAAACAGGAGCTGAACAAGCTGAGGGGTAAAACATTAGGACTCACTGGTAAAGATAGCAAGGGGCCAGCTGGACTCAGCAGGTGGGGAGCTGGAGATGCTCGATCTCAGCAGTGAACGAGCTCTAGGTGCCCCAAGTTGGCCGGGGAGAGCTTCAGGTGTGTAGACCTGGCAAAGAGCTGAGTAAAAAGGGAACATCTTGATGGCATGGAGTGGGGCATCTCGGCTATTAATACAGAGGTTATGATGTTCACCCTTTCATTGAGACTTAGCGTATGTAATGCATTTCATTTTCATGTAATGCTCTTTCACATGTATGATACATGAAGGCAAACCCCTCAGCCAAAGCTCCCGTGTGGGTTCCACACCTTCACCCACACCATGACAGTGACCAACAAAGGCCATCATATTCAGAGAGCAGGACTGTCCTCTGAGCCCAGAACCATCCACAGCCACAATCCTCAGAGATGCTTCATGTAACACCATGTGGCTTTCCCTGCTCCGCCGATATATGGCTTACAACAGCAGCCTGCTCCACATCACCGTCACACTGCTGAGCACCAACCACACAAGACACATGGGCCTCGTGCAGTACCCTCCAAAGCAGTGCTGGGCCAGGACCAGTGATAGCCAATGCCCTGTTTCACACAGGGATGTTACACTGACATCAAGGGCTCATGGCCCAGCAAAGGCAGCAAAAACCTCTCAGGGGGTGTCTACTGGGAGAGGAGGCAACAGAGCTCCTCCCCAAATTTGGACAAGGATTCAGGGTCTGTAATGGGCTGCAGTGTCTCTTCCTGCTCCAACCCATTTTCCTGACTCTGGTGTGAAAGCAAATGATGCCCATGAGACCCAGTGCCATGCTTAGAGTGTCCATGCAAGGAGACAGAGTAGGGGGCCCAGCTCCATGCCTGAGGTGCAAAGCACACCCCATGCGCAGCTTACCAACCCAACCCACTGCACCTAGGAGCCTTCAGCTCAGCTCGTAGCCCCAGACAGCCCAGGCCCAGCACCCCAGTCACCCGACCTGGCCAGGACAACTGCTCTCAGACCTCAACTGCACTGTGAGGCAGAAGGAGCCCCCAGACCATGCACACACTGCCCTGAGCTTGCCAGTAGCCAAAGGAGCCTCTACAAAAGAAGGAGGTTGGGGCATGAGTCCCATGACTTGCCATCAATGTTGGCCACTGAGAGGCAGGACCCTGTGGCCTTGGCTGAGTGTCTCCAAGTCTCCCTGTGCCCAGGCCTCCATGTCTCCAGGCTGCTGTGCCCACAGCTGTGCCCATCACTAGGGATATTGAGTCATGTGCACCCACTGACCATGAGGAAACCACAACCCAAACCATCAGCAGGCCAGGCACCTGGCATACACACCATCCTTCATCACCTCCTCCCCTGTATGTCTCTCCTCCGAGCTCCAGTTTGATGTGCAGCAGCTGGAAGCTACAAGGCCCACCTGCAAAAAAGGACACACCAGCCACTCCCCAGCTCAGCACCACCTGCAGGGGCGAAAGCACCAGGGCAACAGCCCCACACCACGCTCCCTGCAGCCTGGGATCTCCAGCCAGGGATGCCCAGGTGACTTCTGCCTCTTGCAGGGCCCCTACACCCAGCCCACACCTGGAAGACTCCACAGGTCCTCCCTACAGCCCCTATGTGCATGACACAACCCCTGGCACCCCCCCGCCCAAAGAGGTCCCCCCACACCCAGCCCCTTCCAGGCTGGCCCTTGCACCCCCCCCACCTCCCCACCCCAGCACCAGCAGGGCTCCTCTTACCCCAGCACCCTCCTCCATGCCTGGCAGCCAGCCAGATCTGCACAGTCCTAGGCAGGCAGCAGGGCTGGAAAGGCTCAGGAAAGAGCAAGGTACTCAAAGGGCCAAGGTGGGACTTGGAACTATCAGGTCACAAAATCCTTGGACGCAGGTGTCGCGGTGGATGTAGTCTTTCTGGACTTTAGGAAGGCCTTTGACACTGTCTCCCACCCTATTCTTATTAAAAAGCTAGGCGACTGTGGCATTGATGCCTACACAGTCAGATGGGTCGCAAATTGGCTGAGGGGGCTGTACCCAGAGAGTGGTGGCGGACGGGTCCTGGAGGGATGTGGGCAGTGGGGTCCCCCAGGGCTCAGTCCTCAGGCCCGCACTGTTTAATATATGAATCTATGGGCTGATGGATGGTGCAGGTGATACGAGTGTATAACTGGGAGAATTATCCAACACTGCTGGCAGCAGGCCAGCACCATGTGTGTGCCTGTGTCTCGCTGTGTGCCCCCCCACAAAGAATAAGACGCAGCTGGTTCACATCATCCTGAGTTTTTTTTTTTTAAACACTATTTTTCTTTTTTTTCTGTTTAATTTATTTGCAGTTTCCCGAGACAAAAACAAAACCCGAGTCGTCATTGACACTTACAAGGCTCATAAAGAAAAGACAGTGAGATGCCAAGGAATGGAAAGGGGAAGAAGGGGATTCGACACCCGCATGCAGCGGGCACAGGGTGGGTGCGTGGTGAGGCTCAGCAAGATGGGGTGGCCAGGCAAAACTGGGGCACCTGGAAGGGCAGGTCCCATGATCGCAGAAACCCCCATTCCTCGGACACAAGAGGCAGGGCAGCAGCGCCAGGGGCACCCACATGGTGTGGGGAACAAAGAGCTGCTTCCTTTCTAGTCCATGTCATCCCTGCAGGCATGAGAGCCCACCTGTTCCTGCTCCTCTGGCAGGACCAACTTCCTCCCTGAAAAGAGCCCCCAGACACACACTATTGACTGGAGGGTGAACCAGGCCACAGCCTGCCCAGAACCAACCAGCTGGCCCCTACCCTGCCCCAGCTCCCACCTCCTCTGTGCAGGTGGACGTGGAGCTGTCCACCAGTGCATGGAGAGGACCCAAGGCCTGGAGCGGACCCTGGAGCCTCATGTAAGGCAGCTGCCTTGGCCGGTGGCTTGGCAGGCCCCCCTCCCACCCCACCTAAGAGACCCATTCTCTTAGTCTAAAGTGCTTTACGGCTGTGTCCGGGAACAGCCCCTGCTCCTTGGGCTCCATACCACTCCCCAGCCCAGCCTACCTCTGTGCCTGGGTGCACAGTGCCCTCACCCCCTCCAGGCAAGCTGCCAGCTCTCATGGCTGCAGCGCCCACTATGCCCCTCCCATGGGTTGGAGGGCCGGGAGGGGGGGGCACACTAACCCCTAGCCCATGTTACCATCCAGCCTAGCTCTATCTCAGGCCTTGTTGCAATTCTTCCATAGGTTCCGGACAAACTCCCCAACCCCTGAAGGATCAGAGCCCTGCCACTATAGCTAGCTAGCAGCATCACTCGAGTGTGCCCCCGACATGCACACGATGTACACCGTCACTCACACCCTCAAACCAAGGACCCTAGTTGCATCTAATTGCTACACTGCAGCACCCCCCACCCAGCTCCTTGGACCACATCTTGGCCACAGGCCTTTGAGACCAGCCCAACTTTTGGTCACCCTGTCCCTGCCTCCATGATGACATCCCTCTCTGTTCCCTGCCAGGCTCCAGGAAAGCTTAGCTTGAAGCACCAGGGTGGATAGCCCCCACAGGGACTCTGCCTGCATCCACACGGACTGCAGCTGGGACTGCTGAGAGCCCCAAACTCTGCCCAGCCTGGCCCTGCCCGCTCCCCACCTAGGCCACCTGGCATGGCAGGACCCCAGCCAGGGAGAGCCAGAGCCCTCTGCTAGGGCACACTGTCTCTCCAATGGCATCCACTCAATGGTGGACCAGCCAGGTCATAGCAGCAAGCCTCCAGTCTTGACAAGGAGCCCCCCTTGTGCCCCTACATCTACCTGGCTCCAACCCAAGGGCACCCACCCAATGCCTGCCCAAGCCTAGGGAGAAATGGGTGCAACCTTCACCATCCCAGGACATACAACCACTGCCTGCTGAAACCACATGCCCTAGACCTCCCCAGCAGAAGGACCCCCTCAGCCTCCAGCTTCCTCGCCACCTTCACTCCGAGTTTCCCCATGTCTGTATACCTAACACCAGCTGAGCCACCCAGCACCACACTGGGAGGGGAAGCTACAGCCAGAAGGTCAGGGGCTCGGTTCCACAGGGAGAATGACATGCGGCGCATGCCATGTTCCCACACAGCAAAGCAGGTGACACCCCACCAGCTCTGATTTGGGGCAGGGGGGGTTGAGTAAACCCGGACACACAGAGTTGCTGGCATACTCCCCATAGACACAATGGCAAAGTCACAAGCCCTCTGTTTGGGCACAGACATGGCAGAACCTGAGCCTCATGCTGCTCTACAGCCACATAGGCCAACAGCATCTGATTTGAAGCTTCAGGGCTTGCCATGCTGCACCCAGGATGGCTGTAGAGCCACCTCGACACCCTCTCCAGGGCCTTTTGTTCTCGTGGAAATACCAGGCCTCATGGCCAACACAGGCTGCTTTTCATTCTCCCAGCTCCGCACACCTCCCTCCCCTAGGGACAGCACTATGGCCACAGGGAAACTGCCCCACAGCCCTGCACGCCTCACTGGGGGCACATTCATCCACCTGCTATCCTATTCCCTCCCAAACTAGGATGAGAGGAGACCATGGCCTGGGCCCGTCACCCCCATACCTCAGCTGTTAGCACAGGCACTGACAACCTGGGTGGCTCACAGCCTGGTCCCACACCGCTGTTCTGTAATCTGGAGCCCACAATCAGGCTGGAGAAGAAGCAGGAATCTCTCACGCAACACTAGACCAACACCCCCTCCTGCCTGCGGCACTCACTCCCTTTGCTATTTCACAGGGACCTCATAGACGATGAGGGTTGGAAGGACCGCAGGCGGTCATCAAGTCCAACCCCTGCCCAAAGCAGGACCATTCCCAACAGGGCTTTGTCTACCTGCATCTTAAAAACCTTAAAAACCTCCAAAACCTTCTGGATCCTGAACCCCTCTGTACCTCTCTAACCTGAGGTTTCCCGGGATCCCCCGACTATGGGACCCAGCATAGAACAAGGAGCCTGCCACAAGCCCCACCAGCTTTGCCTCCCGCCACACTGCTTCCACGCCAGCCCAATCAGCTGGGAGGGGAAAGGACTGCAACCCCCCCTCCCAAAACCCCCCAAATATATATATAGAGAGAGAGAGAAAGAGAGAGATTAAATGAGGAGAGGGCAACTGAATCTGAGGAGCATCCAAAGAAAAACATGACAACCCGTCGGCGCGCAAAGGAAAGAGTCCGAAGAAGAAGTAACAACCATCATCATCATAATAATCCACAAGCACAAGTAGAAGGGCAAAGAAAAGAGGGGGCCTGAGCGTCCGCAGGGGCGGGGGGGCCACGAGTCCTCCAGAGAACGAATGGTTGAAGCGCACACGACCACGGGAGCAGGCCCATGCTTTGGCAGAGAATGCAAGTCGCCTTGGGGGTGGGTGGGCGATTTTTTTTCAGGCTTTTTTTGTTTTTCTTTTGTTTGTAAATCACCTAACGAACTAGACCATTGTTCCACATGGGGCATGTTGGGACGGGGGAGGGGGAGGTAGACACAGGGTGCGGCAGCCACGGAGCCTTGGGACATCCCCCCTCGGGCTTCGGTCTGGTCCACGATCGCTGGTGTCCTTCTCCCCTTTCATACGTTCGGGTCGCAACACCTAGTCACCAGGACAGACGGACATGGGGACAGGACGGGAAGGGGACGCTCGGCTGGGATGGAGCCACTGGAAAGGTCACGTCTGGCCTGGGGTGGTTTTTTTTTAATTTTTTTTTTTTTTGTACTTTTTTAGATTTTTTTTTTTAAGATCCTTAGGTTTTTTTTTCCCTTTTTTTTTTTTTCTGCAAACACAGGCACTGGAGATGGGAGGGGTGGGGGGAGGGGGACACGAGCATGCGGGCGCGTGCTGGCCACTGCTGCTCCTGGCTAGCGGCTCGGCGCGAAACACCGTCTCCGTCGGGGATGAAACCACAACAGTCGGCGTGAGCTCTGCAGAGACACAAGGACATGCGTGCCGGCCCCGTCACTGTCCGCCTGGCGCTGGACAGGGCACAGGGGTGCCATCCCTCTGCACATCAGGCTACAGAAGCTCTGGCCATGTTGTATGAAGGGAGGGAGGTCTTCTCTGCATCACCAGAGACCTTCACCTGGCTGCAGCGAATGGGGAAACTGAGGCCCAGCAAGGACATGGGATGCCTCTGTGTATGGGGGTAACAGGGCATGATTAAGAACATAAGAGCTGCCATAGACTGGGTCAGACCTTAGCTCCGTCTTGCCCACCCTCCTATGCTGGAAGGGAGAGTGAGCTGGGCATGACCCAGGTTGCTTCCCCTGCTCCTCTCTCACTTGCCTCTAGCATTTAAGGTCTGGGACATTCAGATTTAGAGGCCCTTCCCCTCATGCCCAGTACCCCTTTATAGGGAAGCTGGTTTGCACACTGCAGGGGTTCAGACACTGCCAGGGGCTGCTTCCAGGCTCTTCCTCCTGGCACTGCCAGGGGCAGGGGGACCCAAACTAGGACCCCCGGAGGGGGCAGGGGATGAGCATCCTAGCCTCACCTTCACTGGAGTGGTGCCACGGGTGCCCCCGAGCAGTGGA
Source organism: Alligator sinensis (assembly GCF_000455745.1). NCBI lineage: Eukaryota > Metazoa > Chordata > Crocodylia > Alligatoridae > Alligator > Alligator sinensis. The sequence goes on along the minus strand of NW_005842850.1, from coordinate 210,017 downwards.
AGTGGACGTTCTGCCACTTGCCGTCGCGGCGGTGCCACACACGAGTTTCCTCAGACTGGCTGGTGCGGGGTCGGCCCTGGCCGTCGATGTACTGTGTCAGGCGGATGTAAGCGATGCAGGCTGCGTCGTCCCCAATAACGTGCACGTGCGGGTTCAGGATGGTTGTGTGGATGGGCTTGTTGTTTTTGGATAACACTGTGGGGGCACCGGGGAATCGCTGATCAGGGCTTGGGGGCAACCACACCACAGTGGGGGCTGGCAGCAGCCCCCACTGCCCCGGCCCCTCCTCACAGCCCCAGAGGGAGATGGGATCCCCTTGGGCAACTCCTGGGGGGAGAATTCTCTTCACCCACCCCTGGAAGGGGCACCATTCCCCTCCCTCTGCCCTCCAGATTGGGATTGTTCCCCACGCACAACCCTGGGGTGGGGGAGCTGTCCTCATGCCACCCCAGGCTACTCCACATCCCTCAGGGTCTCCCTGAGGTCCACGCGCAGATGGAGGAGCTGCCGTTGGCTGCTTGCCTGGGGCATATGGTTTTCAGGAGGGTCAGGAACATTGCCCGGGGTCCCGCTGACAGCCAGGGGGCCAGGGCCACTGGGGCTGCCAGGGGGCCAGGGGGCCAGGGCCACTGAGGCTGCCGTGGGACACTCACAGTTCTCGAAGTAGAATCTGTGGAAGTCCATGCCCTCAACCAGGTTGCCCAGGGCTTCAGGCTCGAATGAGGTGAGACCTGGGTCACAGATCTTTCTGGAGGAGGACCGGTAGAGGGTGAGAAGCCTGTCCTGGCCCTGGCTATTTGCCCCTCTCTCTGTAGAGCCCAGTTCCCCATGCCCGCCCCCCCACCATCCCCTCTCCCCCCACTTCCCCACACAAGGCTTCCTAAAGGCTCGCATCCACGACTGCTGAGGACACAAGGGCAGGCAAGATTCGCTCTACAAAGTCCAAGGCCCCTTCCCAGGAGAGCCCTCTCATTCGTGGGTGATTGGAGCCCTCCGCGTGAGGTTGAAGCTCCCACCAGACCTGTTACTGACCCTCCCAGGAGGTGGCTGCATTGCAGCTGCAACCCAGACACCCGCCCGCTGTGCACACACCACCGCCAGCTTGCTGGGCCCCTGCACTCACGCGTAGGCCTCAAAGTCTCCGTTATTCACTGCCTCAATCAGCTGCTCTGTGATCTTGATGATCTCCTGCTTCCTTGCTGCGGGCATGAAAAAGGCAGAGAATCACCAAGCTGCCCATGGAGGGCCTGCCCCACTGCTCAGCAGCTCCCCACGGCCCATACCCTCACACGCCTGGCTGAGCACAGAGCTCGAGCACCAAGCAGGTAATCCACAGAGCGCACACGCCCCAACTCGCTACCCAGACCGGAAGCCACAGCATCCCAAAACCCCAGACTCCAAGTCCGGAGTTACCCCCCGTGCTCCACAAACAGCCCAGGCCACCCTCTGGCTGCATCCCAACAGCCCAGCTCCATACTCCTCCGGCGCCCTGTGCCTAGCCCCCAGCTGCAGCCACCACGGGCACGGAGCCCCATGCCCAGCCCGGCTCTTCCCCAGAGCTGAGAGCCAGGGCTGGGCACCAGTGCAACATGCTGGTGACCCAGTTAGCTCCAGCCCCATGCATTATGCAGGGAGGCACTGCTCCACGCTCTGCTGAGGCCACGACCTCAGAGTGGTGCACGGAAACTTCTGGCCTGCCATGCAGCATCTGTTTCACGCCCCGCTGAGATTCCCCCGCCTGCCCTGGATCCCTATGCAGACACCTGGGGGGCTCAGTCAGGCCACAGTCCCTCCCTTGCCAGCTCAAGCTCCAGCACAGCCACCCCATCTCCTTGCCATGCTCAGCTCTAGGTCCCTCAAGCCCTGACTTCTCAAGGCTCTTCCCTCTGCAGGCCTGAAGGCCACCCTAGCCAAATGCTTAGCATAGGCAACATCGTTTTGTGCCCTGACATAACTAATGACACTACCTAAAAGCAAAGCCAGTGGGTCGTTGTTTAGGGTGACCTTTTCATAACCCACATGAGCAAAAAAGTTAAAAGAGGATGTGGTTTAACAGACCGAGACAACAGCCTGACAGGAAAATGAGCACTGTGAAAGATGACTGGTGAATATTTATGGTATGCATCCAGAAGAGAACTGTAAGAAAGGTATATAAAAACCTAGGAAAAAAAACTTAAAGTTGGTGAGAGGGAAAGAAACAACTACTCGAACCCTGGCACGGTCATGGATGCTTGGCCAGCTGACATGCCTGCATCCATCAGAAGGCTCGCGGAAGAATAGTTATATTGACTGTTAGGGCTTGCTTGAAAGCAGAGTGCTGTATTTAAAGCCTTGCTTGAATATTGGTATTATTTGTGTGTTCAGTCAGTTAGGGTGTGGGACCAGAATAGTCTCACTGATTAGTTCATTTTCATTCACCCCATTCCTTAACTAAATTTAGTACAACACCCACACACCCTGATTTCCACGTGGATGGCAGAAAAGCCTCTCTCACACTGTGGGGAGGCTGCTGGAGGTGGCCCAGGGCCATTACTGGTCAGCCCCACAATGCTGCTGCACCTCCACGGGCACTTGTATTCAGGGTGGATGGCCGCATGGAAGGTTATTTGCACACCGGACTGGGCAATGTGGGAGCAGGGCTCACCTCCCCTGTCTGCTCCTCACCTCCACAGGCAGAAAGCTGACTCCACATGGGTGCTTAGGTCTCTGTCTGCCCACCCTGGGCTGCACTGACCTAGCCACTGCTGCTCGTTCATGACGCGTGCCCTCAAATGCATGCCAGACACCTTGGTGCCTGGGCCCCCAGCTGCTCTCCAGAGCTGCCCTGCCTCATGAGCTCTCCCGGTGATGCCGGGGACCCAGCTCTGTGACCAGCAGAGAAGGGGAAAGTCAGGTAAGTCAACCTTCCTCCACACAAGGGATGCCTGCAGCAGCAGAGGGCAAGGACACATGCAGCTGTTCTTTGCTCACACTGGCAGGATCAGACCTGGACCCCCAAGCTGGCAGAGGCAGAGCCCCATGGAGCGAGCTCTGGCATCACATAGCTTCTAAGCAACACACACCAGCTCTGTAGCATCTGCCATGGCCCAGGTACCCTGAAGCCACTGACCTCCCCTCCCAGAGCCCTCTGCCCACAGCACATGCGAGTCCCAATGCAGTACATCTGATCTGGCTCCGCTCTCGTGGAGGAGGCACAAAGCATGACCCCTGCTCTCCCTGCTGCTTGGAGGGAGCCCGTCCTCACATTCCCAGTCCACGCAAAGCCCCTCCCTACATGGCACCGGCTGGTCATGTGCGGCACTCCCTGGCCCCCAGCCTGACACTATCTCCAAGGCATCTCGGCTCACATTCCCTGGTGTCTCCCGGGCTGACACCCAGCTCTGTAAGTGATCTGCCAGCCTGCGGCCCTCTGGGCAAGAAAAACCCCTGGCCCTCTCTGCCAGGAAGGGGGCCACCACTGGCACCCACCCAGCTGATGGGGGGCTGAAAGGGCTAACAAGCGCTGGCACCCAAGACACGAGACATCCCTGGGCTCCCAGCATCCACCTCTATTGATATTGCTGCAACCCCAGCACTCAGTTCCCCCATCCCTGCCAGCAACCAACCCACAGCCACTGGCTAGTGTGGCCCAGACCTCATCCCCAGCCCAAAGCTTCTTTCCCCACTGCTGCTGCCACCTCTTTCCAGCCCTGGCACCACTCCTCACTTCTACCCTACACCACTTGCCAGCTCCACTGATGCCCCCTGACACCGAACGCTAAGCTCCAGCTTGCTATTCTGCCTCAGGACATTACTGCTGTCCCTCACCTGTGCTGTACCTCCAGCTTGTTCACACCACCACAGCATGCCCCAGGCCCCAAACTGCCCAGGGGCAAGGCCCCAGCTACTTACACTGGAGAGCTGGAGGGTTGGTGGCAGCCGGAGGCAGACAGGGCTGGCTGGCAGCGGGGGGAGGCCCCTCGGCGTCTGGGGAGCCTGCGCCCCTTTTCACAGTGCTTAAAAGGTCAGAGAACCGGGCTGCTATGGGGATTGATGACAGAGCAGAAAGGAGAGAGAGGGATGAGACAGGGGATGGGATGGAGGAGACAACAGAGGAGCCCAGGCTGCACCAGGGGAGGGCAGGATGGAAAGGGACCAGAGGGACTGGGATAGATCGGAGCACGACTGGGCCAGCCCCACAGCCACACCAAGCCCCTGGCCCATGTCTGCCCTCACCATAGAACAGGGGCAGGGCAGGGGGCAAATCCCTCATAATTGCTGCTCTGACCTAGTCCAGCTCTTGCAGGGACCTGGCCTCTGGACGGGCCACAACAGTGCTTGGAGCACTAGCCAGGGCCTCCCACTGCTTGGGTCTCTCACCACTCCCCTGCTACCAAGCACTGGTGAAGGGTCACTTTGCCCAGCCAAGTCTCTTACAGCACTGGCCTGAGAGCCTGGCCTGATCGGCTGAGGCAAAGGCAGGTCCGAGTGCCAGTGGGGAGAGGGGTCCTTCCTTTGCACATCTGTCCAACCCCAGGAGCTGTGCAGAGCCTGCAGGGAGCCCTGAGCTCACAGACTAACTCTGTGGGTTGGTGGGGAGGAGCGATAGAGCCAGGCTAATGGAGGGCTGCAGCATCTCTCTGAGGGGTGCCTGCCTCACAGCTGCCATGCTTGAGGGGCCATGGCCAGGGGCAAATGCCTGCTGGGTGCCCTAGCCCAACACCAGCTGGAGAGACTGGGGGGACTCGCCGGGACTTGCCCACCCACATGGCTTCACATCTGTTGGGATCAGGGGCAGAGACGGTATCGTAGCCGGGAGCTCTTGCCCTACCCTCCTGCAGGAATCCCAGGGACTAGAGACAGGTGAGCCGTGCTGCAGCTACCCGGGGTCTCAGGCACCAGGGAAGGCTCTGAGCTCCTGGGGGGTCTGGCTGCAGCCCAAGACCTGCTACTTACACTGGGGAGACAGTGGGTTGGTGGCAGCCGGAGTCGGGCAGGGCTGGCTGGTGGCCGGCTGTGGCCCCTCGGTGTCTGGGGAGCCTGAGCTCCTTTTCACAGTGCTTAAAAGGTCAGAGAACCGGGTGGCTATGGGGGAAAAGGGAGAACAGACAACAGTGTGGAGAGGGGAGAGAGGAATGAGAGGAGGATGGGAATGGAGGCATCACAGAGTGGGGCAGAGACAGTTGGGGCTGGCTTCTCTGCCACGGGGAAGGAGTGCAGCCAGACCGCTACCAGCAGAGCCCTCCCGGACACCGGAAACCAGCCCCTTGTCCCTTCTCTGGGATTTTCTTGGCACCCACATGCCCAGGCCTACTGCCGGCTGCTTGACAGCCCAGGGTGTCAGGGTCTCTGGTGAGGCAACCCCCACGCTACTGCTATCACCACGGTTTTTCCTGGAGCTGCTCCTCTCTAACCATTCCAGCTACCACCAGAGCAGCTGGACACCTGTCTCCTCTATTAGGGCAGTCTAGCTGACATGTTACCAATGCCAATTATGCAGATCACTGGCCTCAGGGGCTAAGGTCCAGGAGTTGCCTGTGCTGTTGTCCAGCCCAGGGACTGGGGGAGCCCTGGAGCTGCCAGGAAAGGGGCATGGGGAGTTGTGTGGCCTGGTGTGGTCCATCTCCATATGGCTGCCTCTGGGATGGAGCTCTGCATGGGGAAGGAGGGGGTCTTTGGTCCCAACCACAGGTTGCTGGGACAGGGTCACAGGGAGACATAGGTGTGGGGAGAGAGCGAGACGGGGAGATAGGAACATATGAAGATGACCAGACAGCGGTATGGACAGAGAGCGTGCATAGAGAGCTGGGCACAGGGATAGACAGAAGGCTGGACACATGCCAGGCTCTGCGGTGACCCAGCCCTTCCATCTCGCCCTCTGCCATGGGGCCAGAGAGGCGCCACTCATGACCCAGGGCACTTACATGCATGGAGGTGACTTACACACAGCAGCGGCAGCGGCAGCAACAGCGGGAGCTGGAGGAGGAGGGCTGGGCACCTCGGTAGTGGGTCCCAGCTCCATCGGGCTCTCAATGTTGGGGCCCTTGGCTGGGGGAAGGGGGTGGGCAGGAGGGAGAAATGGAAATAGACACAGAGAGAGAGGAGAGAAAAGAGACAGCAATGGCATAGAGACATGAGTGGTGGGAGAAACAGATGCACAGAGCCCACCCAGGGCTGGGAGGGAGTGAGGTGATGGAGCTGGGGAGATGATGACAGAGAGGAGACAGGACTAGCAAAGGGGCCTGGCTGAGTCCTTTCACTAAGTGTCTCTTTGGGAGGCCCAGCCTGGGACGTGTCCTCCAGCAGGCTTTACGCTGCCTGGCCCACACCATGTCCCCTAACACACATGCAACACACCCCAGCCACAGCACACCAAGCCTTGGCCCCCTGGCAGCCCCGGGACAGGCTCCACCCCCCTGGTACCCTACACAGCAAGTCTGACTCCCTCCTCCGCCCTCTGAAACCCTTCAACACTGGCTGAGCAAGCAACAACCTACCCCTACTGCACACACTGCACCCACAGCTCGACCCTACCCAAGGCAGCTCGACCCTACCCCAGGGCAGCTCAGACTTGTCCAGTGGGCATCTGGCCCCTGGGCCTAGCCCTGCCACTTCCCATCTACTCCCTGCTCTCCGCCTGACATCAGACGTTGCACCGCGGCCCCAGGATGGCACCAGTCGCCATCTCTGAGCTCCTGCCCTGGCAGGCCCCATGGGCTCCACCACTGTGGCGTGAAGGGCCAGCCCCCAGGTCCTCAGGTCCCCCTCTCTGGCTAGCCTGACCAGCCTGAAGCCAAGAGAGCTCTGGGGGTGCAACAATGCCTAGGGCCTGGCTGGGGGCATGCCGACGTCCCTATTTCATGAGGTCCCAGCACCACTCCTGGGGGCCACGGCACTGCTAGGACCTGGCTAGCACAGACCTCCAGGCAGTCACCAAGTCTTTTCCTTGCCTCCAGGCTCATCCCCCGCCTGGCCGGTGGCCCCCAAAGCCTGAATGCCCCATGCATGCCAAGCCCGGCTTCACTCACTGCACCACCGACCCCAGCTGTGGGTTACCTTTGGTGTCCTCGTCTTCAATGGTGGTGTTGGTGCTGTCCGATGACTCCTGCAGGAACCAATGGGGGGGGGGGGGGGAGGGGGAGAGACAGGAGGAATGTGTTAGTTCAGGCTGCCCCAGGCTGGAGAGGCCAGGACAGGTCTCTGGCCTCTCTGGCAACCCCAGCCCCAGCCAGCTGGGGGGAAGATGCCTTTTTCCCCAGGACCTTTTTCCCCAGTCTCCCCAGCCCCCACTTCTCAGAGGTCAGTTTGGATGCCTCTTGGACTCAAATGAATGACCTGAATGGCACCATATGACTGAATCCCAGCTTCACACTGGCTTCTGGTGACCAGGAACTCTGTTACCAATGCTCCTGGGTGCCTGACATACAACTGGACACCAGATCCTGACACTTAGCCTGCCTCCCCGGGCCTGACATCAGAGGCCCAGCTCCTACAGGCTTTCTCTGCTTTCTCCAGCTGCAAGAGGACAGACACCGTCACCCAGCAGTCAGCATGCACAGGTGAAGCATGCTGGATGGACCAGGCACCTGCAGTGCTGTGCTGTGCTGTGCTGAAGAATGCACCCTCCCTTTCTTTCCAGCTGCCTGGAGACCCTGACCTTTTAGATCCAGCTTCTCTGCTCCTCGCTTTGGGCCTCCAATGGTGATAATGCACAGCAAGGAGTGCTGGCAGCTAAGCACAAAGCTGTGTCCTTTTCCATGGGCAGCAGAGAAGACTCTATCTACAGCTCAGACCCTTCAGCCCGCACATGGAAACTTCACTTGCTATCCAAGACACCTCTAACCATCCCGTGACTGAGGGGACATTAGAGACCAGGCAACACACACCCTGGCCCCCTTTCCTTGCACATGCTTCACTCATTGCAAAGACAAAACAGGCTGCAGCTCAGACATCAAAGACTCCCTTTCTCTAACAGGCATCGTGTCACCCAGGCACAAGTTGCTGCTGCTGTCCTATTCCAGGCTCTCCCCAGGGACCCTGGGAGTGCAACCAGCCCAGCACAGACACTCTAGGTGAGGCTCCAGGCCTCAGTCTCTTGCCTTGAGGGGAGCTGGTTTGGACTGTACCGTGCTCTGGCAGTCCCGAGCAGGCAGAAGGGTCTCCGCCAGGCAGGGGTGGAGGGCTGAACCCAGTTGCTTGGGCCTGGCAGAGGCTCTGGGCCACACCGCTCTGTGCACCAACACTTTGAGACAGCACTGAGCGCAAGTGCTGGAGAACTCTTTTTCACCAGGCTCCATCTCCTGGTTATCTCAGCTTGGACAATGTGTCTGAAACCTGCAGCTGCCTCTGCCCAGAGCAGTGTCTTCTGCCCTCACAAACCCTGGTGACCATCTGACATAGCTAATGAAGACACAGCACAGCCACCACAAGACTCTACTCTTGGACAGGTTATTCCCAGATGTCAGCAGCCCGGTATCTGCCTGGCCATCCTGTGGGGAATGCTGGGGCTGCTGACATCTGGGAATAACCTGTCCCAGAGTGGAGGGGCAGAGAGGCTACAGAGCCTGCAGCTGGTTATCAATCCCCCTCCCACAGGTGCAAGAGGCAAGATCGAGTAGCAACCTGGAACCTGGAAGAGAGCCCATCCACCAGCCTGGGCTACAGGGAGGGGACTATGTCAGTTGCCAAGGAGTGTGGAGTCACAGGCAAATAATCCTATCCAGTACTGAGAATCGGGACATAGAAGATGCAGATCAGAGTGAGACGAGCTGCAGCAGGATGGATGAAGGCAGGGTGGGGTCAGCAGTCTAGCCCCATCCTCTTTGTAACCACCCTTCAGATACTTGAAGGCTGCTACATGCTCAGTTTAAGGTACCGTAAAAATCAGACACAAAGATATTCTACGTTGCACATGGAACATCTTTGTGGATGGTTTGCATTTTATAGCACCATAAATTGGCTGAACTTGCGGCATCAGCTCCCTGAGGTCTGTGTGACAGTACCACCACATTGAGGAGAAACCCAGGTACCTTGGAAGCCGAGTGACACCCCACAGACCTCAAGGACCCCAGTGTCCTGCTTTGGAGCATCCCTTCATAGGCCCTAGGACCAGCTCCACCCCCTTCCCCCAACCCTCTCTGTCCTTTGGAGATCAGAACTGAAACCCAGCACATAGACCCTTGATAGAGACACCCTGTATCCAAGCTCATGGGGTTCCCCCCCAGCCTGGGGAACTCCCACCCCTTTGTCTGGAGAGAGACTGACATGTGTTACAGACCCACAGCCCAGCCCCAGGCCTGGTGCCAAAGGCAGGAGAACACAGCTGCACGGGGGACAGAGAGAGTCACATGTACTGGAGGCTGCACAAGGGGTGGAAAGCCGGAGAGCAGTACCTTAATGCCGTCCACGGGGTTATGGATAACGGTGGTTTGAGGCTCCTATAGAAGAGGGGGGAGAGACAGAGAGGAAGGAAGAGAGAACGAGGTGGCATTGAAGAGAGGGAGAGATGGACCGGAAAGACGGCGGTGAGAACATGGGGGTTGGGGGGGCGGACGAGACCCAGGGGCAGGGGAAGGATGGAGGGAGAAAAGCAAAAAGTGATTAGTCCCGCAAGAGGGCAAAAAATGATTAAAGACAGAGGAGCAGCAGAGTGATTTAGGGGGGCAGGGAAGAGAAAGAGAGAGAGAGAAAGAGAGAGTGCGTGTGTATGGAGAGTGCTGGGAATGGACTGGAGGAGGCATTGGAGCCATGGCGAGGCGTTGGGACAGAGATGGAGCTGGAGGGAGAGTGCTGCGGGAGGGGCAGAAGGAACGGACCCCCTCCTGTGGACCCTGCCACCCAGGGGCCATGAAGAGAGCAGTCACTGGCCAAAGGATGGCCCCCAGAGTTAGCCCATGCCTTTGTCATGGGGCCTAGGGGTCCAGGGGGATTGCTTGCCTGGGGGCTGCTTGTTGGCTCCCAACACAGGGCTGGGAGCAGAAGCCTGCCAGACACCCCTTCCCCCTGCCTCCCGGGACTGCAACAGGGGGAGGTCTCTTACCTTCCTTTGCCAAACAGTGCTGGAGCTGGCATCTTGCCTTAGGAGACTGTCAGCCTGAGCACTTACCTGGAGGGCACACGGGACTACAGACATGCTGACTGGTCTGGGCCCTGGGCTGCCGGTGCCTCCAGCCCATCCTGTGTCCAGGGCCTACAACCCACCTCCCTTAATGGCTGCCACAAGGGTGGGTTGGAAGCAGACCAATGCCTCGCCCTGTCCTAGGACAGGCAAGCAAGCCAAGGGGTCCAAGGCATGGGGCAGCACCTTCCTCTGAGGCAGGTTGGCAGGAGACTGGCGAGGCCTATGCTGCCTTGCCAAGGTGCCCCTCATGGGTGGGTCTCCCTTGGATGCTTCACAGGACACTCAGATGCTCCGTGCATGTCCCTGACCTTCCTAGGAGCAACAGGTAGGCTCTGGACTCAGGGTCCCCTCCAGACAGGTCCAGACCCCCTCCCCCACCAAAATAACCAGTAGCTGCTCTCTGAGACCCAGGAGCTGTACCTGAATTCACTCCACCATCTGACGGGGCTGTGTTGGGCTGATATGGGAGGCATGGCTGTCTGGGCTCTTACCTTTAGAGATGGACATGGACACCTGTCTTCTCTCCAGCCTTTGAAGAAAGCAGCACTCACCTGGGATGCCAAGGGATGCTACCCAGAGGGCCTGTCTCTGCAAGGAGAGCCTGGGGCTGGTATACCCTGGGCTCCAGATGGAGCTGGCTGCATGGGGGCCCACTGCAAGGAGAACCTCCAGTCGTTTCCTGGCAAGACCCCAATCAGGGAGGTCCACACCCCAGGACTGAGCAGATCAGGAATGAAGGCACAGGGAGTCAGGTAAAGGAGAGAGGGAGAGCACCCTTGACACTTGGGAGCACCCTGGTAAGCTTGGCCTGGCGGGCACCTGGGGTGGGCATGTAGATGGATGGGATGGGATGGAGGCCAGAATGCACCAAGGGCTGAGAGACTGCATGACAGCGAAGGGGTGGGGGGGAAGGGGCTGGAGGACGGCAAAGTCCGAGCCAAGAGCTCCTCTCAACCTGCATGGGGATCTCCAGGTGCGCCAGCTGGCTTCTGACTCACAGCCTCTTGACTCTCTGGCTACTCCTGATGATGCCACTCGCTAGAGCCAGGTCTGCCCTCCAGCACCTTCATCTGCTCTCCGGCTCCTTCATCTCTCTCCTGTCCCCCCTCAGGCTGGGCACCCCCTTCCCACCTGCGTTGTCTGGCTCTCTCAGTGCTACTTTCCAGCCACGGGGAGCCAGGTGGCTTCATTGCAGCCTGGTTCATATGCCCCCATGCCCTCATTCACATGGGGCAAGACCCAACCTCAGTGCAGCTCCAACTGCAGCTATCTTGCTTGCCAGCCAAGCCTCTCCACAGGCATCTGGGCCACTACAGTGGGGTGCAGGGGCGGTTCATGGCCTCTGGGATGGAAACCACACGGGGAAGCTCCCATGGATAAACTTGTGTAAGGATTGATACTGTGCCGGTGACAACAGCCAGACGCCAGTCACAGCCTGGCCCAGCAGAAGTGGGTTCATGCTGAGGTCTTGGACTTCACTTTTCTGCTCCAGGAGCCTTTCTGTGCAGCAATCCTTCAGGCAGTTGCCCCCACAGACCTCTCCTTGCATGCGCCCTGCCACGTGTTACCGCGCACTTACCCTGGCCAAGATGCGGTCTGCCCCATGGCGGCGTTCACCGACCGCAACTCACCATGTGCCAGGGGAGCTCTGCTCTGGGGTGTTGGCACGGCCAGGCGGGGGAAGGAGACCCAGCATGGGACAGCCTCTTGGCAGGAGGGCCTCGGGGAATTCCACCCCACTGCTGGCTATGCTGTGGGGTGTGTGGAGAGCCAGGCTAGCCTTGGGGCCAGGCTAAAATGGCCCCTGTGTCTGGAAGGGCATTGTGGATACAGGCCTTGTGCCCACGAAGCAGCGTGGCCAGGCTTTGCTGGGCAGGTTGAAGCTGGTGTGGGAGGTGGGGTCTGCCAGCTGGCTATGCAGCGGTCCCAGCCACGTGCCAGGCTGCTATCAGCAGTGTGTGCTGTTCCATGGGCCCAGAGACCCTGCCTCGTGCCAAAGAAAGAGCCATACCAGTGCTGCAGGTGGGAGCGTCCCCTTCGGGCTGGTGACGCCGGCACTGCCTTTGGTGCTGTTCGTCTGTGGCTGCAAAAGACAAGGCACAGAGTGGGGGAGAGACCTGTGAGCAACTCCCTGCTGGTGCCTGCCTGGGATCAGCAAGCCAGCACTGAGTGCACATCTGTGCCAAGCACCCATGCCCTCAACAGGTGTTTGTGGGGAACCAGGTAGATGCCCAGACCCCCAGCTCCAAACACATTGCCCCGGGCTGAGCCCAGGCACCTCCAGCCCTGCCCGAAGCCCTCTGGAAGTGGTGGGTCCCGCTAGCTGGCAGGAGACGGCTCTGCTCTCCCCCAAGTGCCTCTCACCTTGACTCCGTCGGCTTTCTTGTTCAGCAAGCTCTTAGCTGCTGCAGGGGGAGGGAAAGGATGGGTTTAGTACTGGCTCCATGCCCCTGGAAGCCACCCTCGAGCCTAAATCCCTTCTGGCCTGCCCCACAGCCATCAGGTGACAGGTCCCAGCTGGGCAGCACTTCTGCCCGCATCCACACCACACATGGCACCGTCTCCCCTCTTGCTGGGCCAGCCCTGGCCTCTCCTTTCCTGTCTGGTCCCAGAAGTGACCCTGACACCCCACTGCCTTGTGACTGAATCCATTTCCAGCACCAGGGGGCAGAGAGGTATCTCTTTGCCCTGGCCCAGGGGGCAGTGTGCCCACAGGCCACCCCAGCACCCTGCCCAGCCACTACTGGCAGAGCCCCCAGAGCTCTCTCTGGCCTATCCTGCTAGTGAGCAGGGACCCTACCCCTCCCTCTCTGGCCCCTATGCCAGCCAGCCCCACCTGCCCTCAGCCTTGCTACCTAATGAGAGGCCACTCTGGGATCTTCCTGCACATCTGAGCTATGCTGAGGGGAGACATGGAGTGTGGGGAAGCCTGGATCTCAAAGCAACAAATGCAACCTTATCAGGGCACTCACCTCTGCAGGCCACAGCCTCCCCCCAGCAGAGTCCATGGAGCCACACTCTGCTCTCTACCTGCCACCGCCCAGAGCCAGACACTAGGGCCCCTGCATCCCATCATCCCACTTTCCAGATGCCCCCACCCCAGCTTTGGGCTTCTCTTGGCTCAGATCTGGCATCCAACCCACTCTAGAGTCATCCCACTTCAGATCCGCTGGCAGCCCCAGACCCCTGGAGCAGCTTGGCCCTGGGGCTGGAAGGATGGTCAATAGCAGGGCCGCGGGGACCCTGGGTCGGACCCAACAGTCAGCTGGTCGGGAGTGAGCGGCACCACCTGCCTCAGGAGCCCGGGAGGGCTGTGGCCCAGAACTGAGCAACATCAGCAGAGCTACATGTGGGGGAGCCTGGGCTGGAGGGGGCTGCTGATCGGGTCGGTGGGGCATCCTCAGTGCACCAGCCTGAGAGCCCAACACTGTGGTGCCCAGCAGGGCTGGATTCACACATAAGCAAACTAGGCACATGCCTAGGGCCTTAAGTGAAGAAGGGTCCCAGTTGTGCTTATTTTACATAGCATACATATGAGTTTGTTTGCCTAGAGCCCACTAAAGGGTTAATCTGGCCCTGGTGCCAAGGGGCTCAGGCTGGTCCAGGGGAAGCTGCAAGGACTTGGGTAGCTTGAGCTTTGCTTGGCTCAGCCCTGGCCCAGAGAAGGAGGCCAGCTCCCACCTCCACTGGGGACCCACAGACACACCTGCCCCGGGCCCTGCTCCTGCCCCGAGAGAGCCTAGTGAGAGAGAAAACCTGTGAAAAGTTTGCTTACCTTAGAGAAAGGAGGAAAGCGAGAGAGACAGGCAGGAGGAGGAGGTGGAGGAAGGGGACGGACAGGAAGGCGCGGTGTGATGGAGGGAGGAAAAAAAGAAAGGAGAAGAAAAAGATGTGTTGAGTTAGGGAGAGGAAATAAATCCGAGCTGCCGGGAACCCGGCTCAGACTATTGCTCACATGGTGAGACACCCCGCACCACAAGCATCGCAGGGAGCCTTGGCTGTGCTGTGGCCCTCGGAGGAGAGATGTGGCGGAGGTCAACTCATCCAGGCCATTGCGGCCACGTCGCCCTGGTTTGCGCCTCTCCCCCACAGCTGTTGAGACCTGAGCCCTGCCCCCCCGTCTCCCTGCCCCGCGGCTACTGCTGGTTTCCTGTGTATGCAGCTTTGACCTTCCATGGCTTCTGCCCCCGTTCTGGGGCTCCAGGTCACCCTGTGGACCCAAGCACATGGGATCTGGCTCTGTGCCATCCTGCTGGCACCCAGCGGGCAGTTGGGAAGGGGGTGCCGGCACTTCCACAGCGCTGGTAGCTCCGTCTGCTCGCAGTCTTCTGGGAGATGGGAGTTTCTGCACCCCGTGAGGAGGGCAAGCCACGTCCAGTCCAACCCAGGCAGGACCAGCCCTGTCCAAACCCTCCCAGAGATGTCTTTGTCTGGCCTGGTCCTGACACCACACAACAGCCCTGTGTACCAGGCCTGTTGGTTCCAGGACAGAAAAAGCCCCCAGCTCTGCCCCAGGGCTGGCTGTGCCCTGCCACTGCAAGTGTTAACAGGCACTTGAGAGAGCCAAGCTATGGGTGCAAAGACCAAAGGCAGCAGTCAGGTGCTTGAGGCTCAGGGGCTGCCCAGCCTGGATGGCTCTCTCCAAAATACCTCCCTTAGCTCACAGTCAGGTGACTGGGCTGTGCCACAGTCTCCAGCCTGCCTTCCAGAAGGCATCTCAGGGCAGTCTTGTTGGCAGCTTCCAACCCTTGCTGAGGGATACGAGCTGGCCAGCCCAGGGGAGTTGGGAGCTTCCCTGCAGGAAGTGACCCTGAGAAGTCTCCATATGCAGATCCAAGAAGCAAGGCACCACCCTGGAACAGGATGCCTTCTGCCTTCTCATCCCCGCAGCAGTGCACATGCCCACACAGGGACTAGGCAAGCCCAGGCCCATGGCACACAGCAACAAACAGGTCCTTGGGGTGATAACAGGACTGTGGGGCACCTCCAGGAGAATCTCCTGAGGGAAACTCCTTCTCCTGGAGGGAACTCGGGCTCTGCTGCAGGGAGCCTGACCTAAGCCAGTAGCTAGGAGGAGGCTCCAGGGACCAAGCAGGCAGGTGGTGACAAAGTGCACATGGTCTGGAGACACGAGACTCTGGTTCTTTTACTAGAGGTTGAGAGAAGCTGGCAGTGCTGCTGAAGAGAGACACCAATGCCCGGAAAATGCTCCTTTCTGGAAGCACTGGGAAGATGACAGCAGAGCTGGCCTGGGCCTGCTGGATTTACTGACTTCAGGGCATGAATGATGCGTGCCCCGGTGACTGGGCGGGCACGTCTGTGCCGGCGGGAGCCCAGCAGCAGTGAGCGGGGAGCTCCCACAGACGCCGCCGGCAGTGCTGGCAGCGGGGGGGTGGCGAGCGCTGACCACAGGTCGGTGACCACTTGCAGGCACCACTGACAGCAGCGGCCAGGGGAGATCATGGACCACCTGCAGATGCCCACAGGTGCTGCTGATAGTGTTGGCATCCCCTTTTTGCAGAGGGTGCACCCGCATGCATTACACATTGCCCCTGGACTTCAGGAAAGCATGGAAGACCCCAAAGTTGGGGATGGCTGCAAGAAGGGATGCCTGTCATGCCCTGGGGGGAGTGGCGAAGACTGAAAGGCCAAGCCCAGAGCCATCCAGAGGGAGCAAGAGGAGCCTGCAGGAACAAAGCTGGATGCAGGAAGACAGGTGCCAGGGACAGAGAGGGCACAGCTGCTTGGAAAGGAAACTTCAGACCTTATCCTGGCTTCCAACTAAGGCCTCTACAAATACCTTCAGAAACATGTTCCAGGAATGGCTCGTGTCGGCCTGAGTCCAGGCGCCAGGAGTGGAGGAAACTGATGAGCAGTGGGAGATGTACACTCAGCAGCATGTGCTTTCCACTGGCCTGTAGCTCCCATGATCTCAGGAACCGTGGTGCCTTGCTCGCTGCTCTGGGCATCACATCCAGAGCCAGCTGTGCTCTTCAGAGACAGGAACTGTCCCTTCCATATGGAAGCACTGGCCCCAGTCTTTCAGCCGCCACATCTGGGCTGTATGCTCCCCACAGAGTGATCTTGGCACCAGGGGGATGAAGCAGCATCCTCTTGGCTCTGTCAAGTCCAGGTGCATCCCTGGTCACAGAGGACATGGGCCCCTGCGTCGGGGCAGCTTCCCCCATCTGGTAGGGAATGGTCGTGAATGACTTACTGGGGAGACTCCAGCCAACATGGGGTAGCACATCCCAAGTTTGGCCCCTGCTCCTCCACCAAGGTCACTACTGCCATCAGTTGCTCTGCCTGACTTGGACAGATCCCTACGTGGCAGAGCAAATGGAAGCCCATCTGCCATCAGACATAAAAGCCCATGGCAGGCATTAAACTCTTCCTGGACATCCCAGAACTGACCTCAGCGTGGCTACTCTTAACCAAGAGGGCTTGGAAAAAACAACTTGAAAGCAAACTGGCATGCGCCAGGATGTCATCTCCAGGCTGGCCTTGCCAGGGACTGAGGATTCTTATGCCATGACCTGGAGTAGCTTTTGAGATCCCCTCCATCCCTATGCATCAATAGCCCCTCTTCTGTGCTCAGTGCTGCCCTTTCTCCTTCTTTCCCCACTTCTCTGTCCAGCATTTATATCACAGAAATCAAAGAGAAGTGGGACCTGCAGAAGTCACATCTAGCCCAACCCCTGGTTGAGGCAGGATAAGCCCTGTCCAAACCATTCCAGACAAACCCATCATCTGACTTCTTATCAAAACAACACAGTCGACCCTGACACAGCACCACACATCACACCCGAAAGTCCATGAGGGAACCACAGCTACCAATGTCCTGCAGCTGCACAGGCTAACATATACTGGAGAGATACCAAAGAGAGGTTGTGTCCCCGCTACAGAGGAAGGAAAACCTCCCCAGTCTGTAACCATCTGAGCAGGGTGGAAAATTCCTTCCAGACACACTGGCTATGCAAATGCTGGCTCTTTGCAAGCCCTCTTGTAGCCTCAGAGGCAGGGTGCTGCTGCTCATGATGGTTTGTGTATGTCTGCTAGAGTTGGCCTGTAAGGTGCACCACTGCCCTGCTTTCCACCGCTCTGTCTGCATCCACCACTACTGCTCCCTTGCTGTTTAGGGACCACAGTAGCAGCAGTGGGGACTGAGTCTGACTGGTGTACACATGCATCCTCAACACATGCAGCCTCAAGGAACGTGGCCGCCCGTGTGTAGTCTGGGCTTCGTCCAGCAAGCATCTGTATTGCCTCCCCTGGTGCCTCAGGTACCATGTCCCTCCTCTCAGCCACGCCACAGTCCCTGCCTCCTCACAGGTGTGTCCTCACCCAGCCCCACAGGGAATCCAGTGGGTTAGGGCCGCCAAGGGATTCAACCTCTCCTCTGAAAGCGAGGCCGGGAAGCTGGCAGGGCAGGCACTGCCACGCCTAGGGTGGGAAGCCAGTCGCTCACCAGTTGCTGCTCTGGCGGCAGGGAGGTTCCAACCATGCCGCGCATCCCAGGCTGCTGCCGCCGGGCCCAGCCTTAGCCACCGCGGCCATGCACTTCTTTCTGTGCCCCCATGCAGCACCAGAGCACGCAAAGCAGCAAGCGGCCCTTGCCTCCAGCCTGCATCTTGGAGGATGGTTGCACCAGCATGCAAGGGGGCCTCTGACACCTCATGCACTGGTCACCACAGTCACCTGGCAGGCAAGGAGGAAGGAGCAGACAGGCCGTGGCAAGCAAACAGACAGCATTCATGGGGACCCCGGGCAGGACAAGGGCACAGGGGGCGGCTGCGTGTCACCCCACGGTGACTCCTGCCCCCATGACCGGGCATGGCCAGCTCTGGAGACTGCTGAGCCCTTGGGGAGCAGGCACGGGCTGAGGGGTGAGGCCGGGAAAGGGCTCCAAGGGGGAACAAACCCTTGTGTGTGACCTTGGAGGTGGGCTGAAAGGAAACCCCCCCAGTAAAACGAGGATGAGTGGAGAACAGGAGCCCCCTCCCTGCCAGCTCGCCTGACCCAGCAGGGAGAGGGACAGAGGGACAATTCACTATTGGGTAAAAGAAGTGGGGCTTTACCACCTCAAAGGACCTGCCCAGGTATCTGCTCTGACTGGGGGAACCATGGGCACTAGACTCCACTTCCTCATTGCCTGGTGTGCCCTGAGGGCTATGGGCAGCACACAGGCATGTACCCACAGGAAATTATCCCTGTGTTTTCCATGGTCTCCCTCAGCTCCATCCTCCAAACTTGAACCAAATTCAGCTTTAGGATCGACTTGACCCTGCCACAGAGGGAGGCAGCTCTTCAGTCAGAGAAGTGCCCGGGCAAGGCTGCTTTACAGTGGGGAAGCCTGGCAGTGGGAGGGGAGCTAGGCCGCATCCCTTGCCTGGCATGGTCAGAGCTGATCTCCTGATGTGTGTGCAGGCATGGCCCTGGCTCCTTGGCACCAAGGTAGCAAAGAGGCAGAGGATTTAGGCTCCACAAGTGACTTGGGCACCTTTGGAAATGGGCTCTGTCCAGATATGCTGGTCCCAGGGATGCTGGTGGCCTGGCCAGGACCCATGTAGCTTGAGTGGGATCCGCTAGCTCTAAGATCTGGGGTACGTGCCCTTCTTGGGGGATGCCCCGGCTGGATGGCAGGGGCACAAGAAGAGGGACCATTTCCAAATGTGCCTGAGGCTGGGTTTTTAAAGGCTGGCAGGTGCCCTGCCAGTTGCAACCTCCCGCCAGGCACTGCCTGACCACCTTTAGAAACCAGGTGCCTAAACTCAGTTCTGGAAAGAGCTTTGGAAAATTGGATGCCAGCTCCTCAATCACTAAGGGCCCTTGGGGGGCTTTGCTTCCCAGTGATTCAGGTGCTTGCCAACATTTTCCTTTGGCCTTGCAGTACCTAGATCTGACCATGGGAGAGCCTCTGCTGTGCTTCCCAAGGGGGCCAGTGGCATGTAGCTCTCACCCGTGGGCACAGCAAAGGCTTGCCGTGCCAGGGGGAGGGGCATTGGCAGAGCTCAGTCCCCCCAGCGCAGCCCCACCCCTCTGTGTCTGGGGATCCAGTTGCCCTGGATCCAGCACTGAGATCCCTTGCAGGGTGGTCCTCATAGACATGATGCTCTGCTTCAGTGGCTCTGGGCATCTCCCCTGCCTTCTTCTCTCCCATCCTCTGCTGCCAATATGCCCTGCTAGCAGGCCCCTGACTGGCCTCCCACCTGTGCCCTGGCTCGGCAGCTGTGTTGGGTCATGAACAGCCTCATCCCACTGATGGGGTGGGGGGTCCTTGGATGGGGCATGTGCGACATGCACTGGGACGGCTGAGGAGGGTG
This sequence comes from Alligator sinensis, assembly GCF_000455745.1. NCBI lineage: Eukaryota > Metazoa > Chordata > Crocodylia > Alligatoridae > Alligator > Alligator sinensis. Next base: position 190,595 of record NW_005842850.1, on the reverse strand, counting down.
AGGCGGGGTGGGGGGAACACAGGCCAGGCCCCTCTCAAGACACGTCTACCTTGTTCCACCAACCCCATGGTGGCACCGGAAGCTGCTGCCGACATGGTGGCGGGCGCGGTGGTCTGTCTGCCCACTGTGAGCACCGGGGGGTGGAGGGAAGCCAACAGAGCGGGACAGCAGACGGGAAGGGGTGGGGTGGGGGCAGGAGACAGTGAAAGACAGAGAGAGGGAGCCAGACGGACAGACAGAGGGGGAGAGAGGAGACAAGGGAAGCAGAAACCAGATTAGCGTTCCAGTCTAGATGCTGGAGATGGGGCCCAGAGGCATGAGGATGTCTAACCCATCCTCCTGCCCTCCTGCCTAGCCCCACTGGCCTGCAGGGGAGCTGGGGGCCCTCCTGACACCAGGCAAGCCCCACAGTGCCCTGGCACCAAACGGGAATGGCCCCATTGTGCTCCTCTTTGGCAGGCCTCAGCCCCTTGGTGCCTGGAAAGCCCGTGCTCCACAGCTAAGGGCTACCTGCACCCAGCCTTGCTCTCTGATGCCTCCCCTCCTGACTGCTGCTCCTGCCCCCCAATATGCAGAGGGGTGGGGGCTGGGAGGAAGAAGCCTTAGGCTGCACGGGGCTGGAGGATCCAGCTCTCAGGAGAGAAGGGGACACAGATCAGGGGTGCCAGGGGCTGGGAAATGAGCTTTCCCAGCCCCCAGCCTGGTGCTCTCCTGGGGGCAACACACTGCTGACCCCCAAACTCAGCTGGAGAATGGCAGCTCAGAGAGAAAGACAGAGGGAAGAAAACCTGCAGCAGTAACTCCCCTGCAACACAAACTCCCCCAGAACCCCCAGGCAGAGCCCCGATACGGCCTCATCTCCAGAGCAGACATCTGGGGCAGCTGCCTAGAGGAGAGATGAGCTTGCATGTTCTCAGTTCTGGGCCCTGCTGGTGCCCACGTCTCCGCCGCCCGTGGGGCTAGGGCCACGGCTGCCGCCTACTCCTTGCTCCCGCGGCCGCACCCACCTCAGAGGGGCCCCGTCTCTGGGCTAGGGTCAGCCATGGTGAGACGCTCACCTGAGAAGTTGCGTGTGGCCAGCATGGTGGTGAGGATGGCGCCCTGGAAGAGAACATGGTGGTGGTGGGTAAGGGCAGGCAGCCACCTACCCCCACCAGATCCCATCACCTTCTTCCCCCACTCCATTTTCTCCTGCCAGGGAGGTCACCAACATGTACACCACACCCAGGCCCCATCACCTTGGGGCTGGCAAACCATGCAGAGCCTCTCTCCCTTCCCAGCTCTTATCTTCCCCCTGGCTCTTAGGCTTTCCCCAGGCTCCATCGGTTCCCAGCTGGGAGTTCACCAGGGCTGAAGACATCAGCACGGTGGGTCTGAGACCCCAGTGAGGCTGGCAGCTGTGGCACAGACATGGACCCTCACACCAGCCTGGGATGACGTGGGCTCCTCTGGTTTAGCTGGAAGTCCCTGGGAGTTTACCCAGAGCCTCTGATGGGGTGAGATCTCTGCCCTGGATCACCACGAGGGTGCAGGGCATGGTGTGGGAAGGAGGGGGGCACTGCCACAAATCTGGCTGAGATTCCCACCCTGGCACCAGGACCCACCTTGAGCTTCCTCCGGGCATTGAACTTCTTCAGACACTCTACAGTCTCCTGCCTGTGCATCATGGAGGCCACGGTCGAGCGTTGCTGGAAAAAGGAAGGACGGGCAGCAAAGTGAGGGGCTGGCTGGCAGGAGGGGGCACAAAGAGCCCCGCTGGGGAGGGAACAGTGTGGAGACCATCCACCTGGCCCCCTTATCCCTGCAGGGCAGCAGGGGGCACAGCCACCTGGGGACAGTGCCAGTCACTGCCAGGTGAGACCCCCTGCATTATGCAAGGCAGTTCTCCAAAGACTGTGCATGGCCTGGCCCCATTGGTGTGGCCTGGGACAGGCCTGGGGGCTGTGGGGAATGCCCAGTCAGCCCCAACTCAGACTGAGGGGAACAGCGAGTGAGCAGGGGGAGAAGGGGGTGGCAGCAATACTCACGCAGACCCATGGGTGCTTCAGAGCTTCATGGGCTGTGATGCGTTTGGCCGGGTTGATGGTGAGCATCTGGTTGATGAGGTTCTTGGCTTCTGGGGTGACCGTGTCCCACTCGGGGGATGGGAACTATGGGAGAGAAATGTGGCGGTGGGGCAGGTGTCGCTGTCAGGGGCAGCAGGAGAGGGGCTGGCTATGTCCAGCAGCCCCCTTACACCCAGGTGCCCCCTACCTTTTTTCATGCCAAGGCCCAGCCTGCTGTGCTGTTTGGGCACAGCAGTGGGCTGTTATTTTGGTGGTGGATTCAGGGAGCAGAGAGGGAGATGAAAGGGATACTTCTGGCTCCCCCCTGAAAAGCAACCCTCAGCATTGTTGCCTGCCCTCCTTGGCCCCTGCATCACTGTGGCACCCCATGCTGGACAGGCTGGATGTGCTGAGAGCTGGCGACAAAGTTGCAGGGGCAGCCGAGGGCTTGGGCCAACTGGGGGCAGTGGAGTGGGGAGCCTCTGTGCTGGATGCTGCTAGCTGGGGATGACTGCATGGCATGGGGGTCCCCTTCCAGAAGCTGCTCTCCACCTCACAGCCAGCCGTAGAGACCGCGGACCCAGGGTCTGCCGTAGGATACCCCTAGGAAGCAGCCGGAAAGGAACTGGGCAGTGGAACCAGGGAAAACCCCGTGGCCCAGCCAGCAGAACCCGGGGGAGAGGCGCCGTGGCAGCACAGGTGAGCAAGAGGGGAAGAAAGCGCCAGCAGGAGAGGGGGAGAGAGGCAGGAGAGAGGGGGCTGGTTTCCCCAAGCGGCTGGGAGTGGAGAGATACCCACTGGCTCCTGAGGGACTCCCATATGCTCCCTCCACGCCGTCGGGGGGTCTCGGCTGTGTCCCCTGAGCCGCTGCCCTGCCTGGGGTCTGCAAGGGAGCCAGGATGCCATGTTACCACCCTTGCCGGCTCCCTGGGCCATGGTGGGACCTGGCACAGCCCCCGCCCTGCTCTGGCTTCCTCTAGGGACCTGGCACCACTTCACACCTGGCTTCCAGTTCCACAGGTACCTGTGCCTTGCCTCCCACCTGCCTCCAAGCACCAGAGTCCTGGGTGCCAGGCATGGCACTGGCAGGCACTGTGGAGGCACCTGGTGGGGGAGTCGCTGTGTGCTGGGGTGGTGCTGGGGGGAGTGTCTGTGCAGCAGTCTTCCAGGCTGCCTATGCCAGGGATACTTGGCATCAACCCCGCTCCCTGAGGGCCCCAGGACAACTTGCCAGCTCTGGACGGAGCAGGAGGAGAATTCAGGGTGGGAGGAGGCTGAATCACACAGGCTCCTTCAGGAAGCCCAGGCTGGATCGCTAGACACAGAGCCGCCAAACCCCTGAATCCTGTGGGACACTCTGAAGTGGCTCTGTCCGAGCAGGCCAGGGAGGCAGCTTTCCCCACTGGCACAGCAGTGAAGGATGCAATGCAGATTGTGCTCCATCATGTGCCAAAAAACAGAATCACGCCTGGGCACCAGAGGAGCTCTGATGGGACAGACTTGCCATGGGCCCACCCCAACTCTCAAGCTGCAAGCCCTGGCACAGTTCACTCTGTGTGACCTAGTCATGCCCCACCTCCCCTCAGGGGGTCTCAAGGTGGGTTCCTAACTGCCACCAGGCCCAACCCACATGGGCACCGAGATCACATTGAGGCTCCAAAGGCTCTAGGTGGGCCTGTGCGTGCTCAGGAGCCCCCCCTTCCACAGGGCAGCTCCCAGGACAGGTGGCTGTGAAATGGGGCGTGAGGCTGGGGCTGGACAGCAGCCACCCCTGGAGATCAGTGTGGGCCCATGGCCCATCACCGCAGCCACCAAAGATTTGGGAGGGACTTCCATGTGGAGGGCAGCTGGGGAGAGCATCCACTAGGGACTCACATCGTAGGCGCCGGCTTTGATCTGCTGGTACAGCTTGTGCTGGTCTTCATCCCAGAAGGGTGGGTAGCCCACCAGCAGAATATACAGGATCACGCCTGGGGAGAGAGCAAGGCACCAGCATCAGGACAGGGCCGTCCAAACTGTGTTATCCCTTCAGCAGGGCTGCCAAAGGCCCCCCTCCCCAAAGCAGCGACCTCTTTCCACCAAAGGCCAGGCCCTGGCTTCAGCCCTGCCCCAAGCAGGCTCCCATCATGGGAAAACCCCAGCTGCAGTGCTGGTGCTCTGTTGCTGGCACTGCCCTGGGAAGCCTTTGTGTACCAGAGTCAGATCCATGTAGTGACCTTCAAGGTACCAAAGGAGAATAGAGGAGTTTGTTCAGCACTGAGGGGATCAAGGTGCCCAGCTCCTGTGGAAAGCCCAGGACAGGCTCCTCAACCTTACTCAGCCCCTGGCATATTGAGGGAGGGTGCCTAAACCCCTTAGCACACCTATTCCTGGGAGCCTGGGACTAAATCCCTGGCTTCCCACACCCAGGCCAGGCCCTGACCAGCAGATGAGCCAGCCCCACATTCACGGCACCCAAACAACCAGGGTCCAGGTTGGTACTTACCACATGCCCAGATGTCCACGGGTTTTCCGTAGGCTTCTTTACGCAGCACTTCAGGGGAGAGGTAGCCAGGGGTGCCTGCGAACCCTGGGGAAAGAGCACAAAGTGTGTTGGCACTGCCAGTCTGGGCACCTGAAGACGGGGGGAGATGAGGGTGTCCATCACTCACCGAACCAGGCCTGCTGATCCCCCTGCACCTCGATGGCCAACCCAAAGTCTGCCAGCTTCACTGCCGCCCCCTTGCACTTGCTGGCCAGAAGCAGGTTCTCCGGCTGCGGGGTGCACCCAGGTGCCAACATCAGGAGGAGAGGGAAGGTGGGTGAGGAGCGGGGGAGAGAAAAGGAAAGGAAGGGACAAACAGAGAGAGACAAGGACATCCGGTTTGCAGCTGAGGGTCAGAGACTGGTGGCCAGCCCGAGCAGGGAGAACAAGGATTTCGGAGCAGGGTGGTAGAGATGTGCGTGTGTGTGTGGCGGGGGGAGGAGTCACCAGCTCCTACCAGCCCTGCAGCTTTGTACCAGCAGCCTGGGCTATACAGATCTCTCCAGGCTGGCCTGGCCCAGCCTCTACCCACTGCCGCCTCTGGGCACATCCCTGCTCTAGCAGAGGCACCGCCTAGGGTTGGGGCACTGACCACCATCACGCTGTGCTTGGGGCCTGCAGCTGGGAGGAGCTAATGCCATGTACGCCTTCCCGAGGTGACCCATACCATAAACCATGTGAGCTAGGAACCCATAGTGCCCTTTGGCCGTAGGCTGCACCAGCCCCATGGCCTCACCACACAGCCACAACACTGCTTTACCCCCATGGGTAAAGGGCAAACATTTCCCAAAAGGGCCAGTGCCAGCCCAGGCTGCAGGGAGCTTGGGCACCAGCCCTCTTGGCTTGGCCATGGTCCTGGCAAAGGGAGCCAGGATCACTGCCTCTCTGCCAGGGTCCAGGCTGTCGGGACATGGTGCGCAAAGGCAGGAAGGTCTCTGAACTTTTCCCTGCCCTTGCCCAGCCAGCCAGGGAGCCAGGATCACTGCCTCTCTGCCAGGGCAGCCACCTCCCTCCAGGTCCAGGCTGTCGGGACATGGTGCGCAAAGGCAGGAAGGTCTCTGAACTTTTCCCTGCCCTTGCCCAGCCAGCCACACAGCCGGACCGGGCCCAGACTTGCACCAGTGCCTCCCACGAGGCTGTGGCTCTGCTAATCCACTCCTCCTGAGATGCTGCCAGAGGCACAGACCCTTGCTGCCTTGACCCGGCTCCTGCCTGCTCTGGGAAGGCTTTTCCAGTTGCTCTGTGGCCTCTGTCTCCCTTGCCCAACACCACAGTGCCCCTGGAGCTGTGTGGGATAGATACAAGCCGCATTGGAGCTGCCCCAGGCAAGGCTGCGGCTCCTGCAGAATACCCCCAGGCCTTCCCCACGGTGCCAAGCTGCTCAGCCTGGCCCCCTCCAGCACAGCCCAACTCCCATGGTTCTGTCCTACACCCAGCCTCACCCACCAAGAAGCATGGGAGCCCCGCTTGGCCACCACCCCCCAGCATTGGGAACAAAAGGCCCAGTCCTTTGATGCTCTGCCGGTCCCAGCATGGCCATGGGCTCTGTGGCCCGGTGACAGCATGCCTTCCCAGGCTGCTAGCTCCCCTGACAGTCCAGCTCTCTGCATGGCAGCACTAGGTCCAAGGACAACGTGGCCCTGACAAGACAACCACAGGACACTTCCCGGCCAATACACGCACCACACACAGACACACATGGAGACTGGGACACTCCCCTGGGCTTGCATCCACAGAGGATGAGCCATCCTACCCCCTCTCAGGCTCATGGAGAGGAGGAAACCAGGACCAGAGAGCCTTGCCGTGCACCACGGAGCACAGAAAACTGGCACAAGGGGCCACCAGACATGGGACATGCACACATGTGGAGACAGACCCTCGATAAGTAGAGCTACCCCCTGCCGCGGCATGGGAAGAGAAGCGATGGTGGGGATGGTTTGGGAGGGTGAGTGGCTCAGGGAAGGGGTGGGAGGAAGCCAGCAGAATGCGTTGGGGGTCTCCTTGTGCCTCAGGTCCTGGCTCAGCTCAGCCCTCATGTCCCTCCAGCCACGCAGTGAAACCCCTTCCCAATCCCATGAGTCCTGGGATGCTCCAGGGTGGCCCCAAGCCTCAGGAGAGCCAGACAGCAATCCCAGGCAGCGACACAAGAGCTGGATCTCAGGGGATGCGGGCTTGGGCAATGAGTCCAGAATGGACTCTGGTTAATGGGCAGCTTCCTTCTCCCTGTTGCACCCTCAGCTCACCCCTGAGGCCATGGGAACACCGTGGGCTGCCAACCACCCACCAATGCCCCCTGCCAAGCCAGTGTGGGGGCCTGGCTCTTGCAAGCTGTGCCAGGAACAGCACCCACGTTGGCGGTGGCACAGCCCCCTCTATGAACATGTGGGCATGGCTACGAGACTCTCTGCCCCTTGTTGGCAGAGAAGGGTTCACCCAGCCACCTCAGACCCCAGCCCAGCTGTGCACAGTGGCCACCTGGCCGGTGTGGTGAGAGTAGCGTCCCCCGTTGCTGTCCGCTCTCTTGGGCCAAACCCAAATGGGTCCCTGGCCTCGCGCCTCTTTCCCATGAGCCCTTGCAACGGCGGGATGGGCAGCTCCACACCCCGGCGCCAGCACCCCCATGCACAGGGAATGCAGACGGACGGACGGACAGACGGACAGAGCAGTGGGACAGGCAACTCACCTTGAGGTCCCTGTGGACGACCCCCATTTGGTGGCAATGGAGAACAGCCTCCAGGATCTGCTGGATGCAATGACTGCATGCAAACACCACGGGGCGTGTTAGTTCACGGGGACTGGCACCGACCACGCGGGGGGTGGGAGCGGGGCAGGAAGGGGGCGATGGGGGGAATGGGGCCAGGAGGAAGAGGAGAGGAGGATGGAGAGGACAGGAGTCACGCTCCCTCTCAACTTGGCCTAGCTGCCCAGGAGCTGGCCCGAGCTACAGCTGGGGGCAGCGAGTGGGGTCACCAATGGGCACTGACCCCATCCAACAGGTCTCCCCAGGCAGCCCTTTACTGGATGCAGTGTCAGGGTCACACCCTGCTAATCCCAACAGCTTTGGCAAGGTGGGGGCTGAGACTTGGCCCTTGAATCCAGCTGTGCCCGTGCTGGGAGGGGCCCAGGCAGCTTGCGGTTCCAGCCTCCCCCTTCTGCCTGGGCCTGCAACCCCTGCACAGATCTCCTTCCCTCCTGCTTGCCCTGAGCCAGCCCCATAGCTTGTTCCATAGCACAGTTCCCAGGTAGGGAAGTGGCCACCGCTCACCCCCATGTCCATACAGCCCCTGGTGTGACAGCTCCCGGGAGCTGCCACACTCTGCGTGGCAGCTCTCTTCCCCCCCAGTGAAGCCTCCCCAACTTCATGGGAGAGATCACAGGCACTGGCTGGCTCTGCTAGGCATGCCCTAGTGGCAGGGGAGCATGGGCTCCCTCCTGGGCAGGGCTAGCATGGCTAACCTCCTCGCAGAGAGAGAATGGGGGCAGTCTGGAGCAGTCACCCCCAGAGTAGCCTGCCTCCTGCTCCATCTCCCTTCAGCTAAAGCCAGGGAAAGATGCCTCTTCAGCTTTGCCAGAATCCTTTACATCCAGTCCTACCTCAGCAACGCATGCAAAGCCCTGAGCTCCCCCGGCCTGGCCTTCTCATCCTTCACCATCTGCACCTACTGGGTAGGGGAAACTCAGACCCCAGATCCTTTCCGCACAGCAAGGCCAAGCCTCCTGCTCTGGGCTCTGCTCCACATTGCCCTCCCCATGGACTCCAGCTGGGATGGGGAACATGGAGGGAGGAAGAACTATGGAGGAACCCTGCATTACTTGCGAGCTAGGCTCCTGTGAAGCAGAAAGTATTCGATCCGGTTTTGGATTCGGCTGATTTGGAGGGACAGTGATTCGATTCAGTAATTTGAATCACTGTCCTGATTCAATTCAGCTGATTCGGCCGCCAAATTGAGATGAATCTCCTCTGAATCGAACAGGCAGCAGCAGCAGTGTCAGCAGTAGGGGTGTGGTGGTGGGCAGTGGGGCCCCACACCCAGGCCACTCCCCCAGCCCCTGTCATGGCTACCCTGCTTGGCCCTGGCACTTAAAAAAAAAAAGCCCCGCACTCACTGGTTGCAGCAGGGGCGGCTGGGGCCTCTGGGGGCTCATGGCAGAGCCCCCCTGCACAGTGCAGGCAAGTGGGGATCAGCCCCCCCCCGCCTGGCACCCATGCGGCAGCTGTTGCATCGCGTGGGTGCAGTGCAGCTCAGCAGGGTGCTGTGGGGCTCTGCACGCTGTCCATGAGCTGGGGCTACTGGGGCTGAGTGGTGCTGGGCTCTGGCTGATACATGGAGCCAAACCAGCTCTGGGACAGCACGTGATGACCTGCTGAGCTGCACTGTACCCGTATGATGTGACAGCTGCTGCATAGGTGCCAGGCTGCGGGGGGCACGATCCCTGCTGCCCCGCACTGCACAGGGGGGCTCTGCCACGAGCGCCCAGAGTACCTGATTGCCACTGCTGC
>NW_005842850.1:154474-181494 GCF_000455745.1 Alligator sinensis | reverse complement strand
GGGCTGGGGGAGCCAGTGAGGGAGGGGGCCAGGTGGGGGTCCCCCCATGGTCCCCTCCCCCCTCCTCCAGCCCCTGAGCCCCCTACTTACCGGTATGGAGCACAGGTCTAGCTGCCTGTGGTGGTGAGCGGGGACCACCCGAATCTCCGAATCGATTCAGAGGCTTCTGATTCGATTTGGAGGCTTCCAATTCAATATGGACCTTTTAATGGGTCTCCTGATTTGATTCAGATTTGGAGATTCAGCCCTCAAATTGGGCCACATCTCCTCCAAATCGAATCGGCTACACAAACTTTGCACAGCCCTAACGCCAGCACCTCCTTTCTCGCTGACTGCAGGACACTGGGATGCCTCACTCCATGGAGAGATGCCTGGCTGAGCTTCACGCATGCACACGGGGCCTCGGCTGGTGTTGCCATTCCAGAAACAAGGCTCAGCAAATGCACGGAGCAGGGGGCCTGGGACTCTGGCTGAGCTCCCTTGTCTGGCTTCAAGGGGGCTGAAGGGGAGTCCAGAGTCATGGTAAGACTGCAAGGATTGGGAAGAACCTGCTAAGGAGACCAGAAGACTTGAGCGTTGTGCCCAGGGCGGCATGTTTCAGCTGAAAGCCCGGCAGCTCTTCCCGGCATGTGGAGCCTGGAAGGACTCCAAGACTGGTCCTACAAGTTGTCTTGCTGGGAGACGAGGAGGCTGAAGCACTTCATGGATGGGGGAACTCTGACCAGTGGGCCATGGGTCACCTCTCGCTAGCCAACGTTATGCAGAGGGTGGCCACCCCTGGCACCAACTTGAGGCCCAGACTGAAGAGGAGGCTGAGGTGGCTGGCATCAACTGCGTTCTTTGAGCTGGGGGGAATAGGGACCTTGAGAAGACATGCCCCAAAGGATCCTCCGGCTGGGCCTAGCCAGCCAAGGGCCACCGCAGGCATCACCGGCCACTGTGCAAATGGAAAGGACCCAGAGGCGAGAGATGGGGATGATCAAGCAGTCCCAATACAGTTAGGAATGGTTGAAGGAACCAGGTCCCTTGAGCCTGGAGGAAAGGAGACTGAGGGAAGACAGGGGAGGAGAGGTCAGGTATTAGAAAGGCCACCATAAAGAGCAAGGAGAATGGGGGTTCTCCCTTGCTCCGGAGCTGAGATGGCAGTACGGTGGCCTGAGGTTGGAGCCTCTGGCGACACTTCTGAAGGGTCAGTGCAGGAGAGCAGTGAACAAGCCGCCCAGGGAGGCAGGGGAAGCTCTTTCCTTTGAAGCTCAAGGGGTATCCATCTGGGAGCACTGTGTTCCACCTCTGTGCCAGGGGCTGGACTGGCTGACCTGTGAGGGGCCTGGGTGTTGATGACAGAGCCCTTGGGCCCACACGAAATCCTGGTGTTCAAGGTGTGGAGGAGGGAGGTGACTTCTCACTCCTAGAAGCCAGGGTGCTGCAGCCAGACATTTCATGACTTGGGGCTCTATCCTGGCCATAAGGCTGACCCTGCCACCTTTTGCAGGGGTCTGGGCAGGCTGCTTTGCCTTCCCAGAGGCAGGGAGGGGGGGCTGGCTCCACCTAGCCTACTTGCTCTCTCTGGGGGTGAACGGCGCACCCCCAACACTGCCCTGTGCCCTTCCAGGGCCCGTGGTCTGTCCCCTGTCCTCATCATGCTGGTGGCGGGTCTGCTCCCTCTGCGGCCTGACAGTCGTGCTCAGTCTTCCTAATTAGTATGTCTTAGGTTTCCTGGTGCAGCAGTTCCCATTGCCAGGCTCCGGCCTGGGTTGCTATGCTGATGGGTGCACCACGCGACAACGGGCTCCAGCAATTGGGCCTGCCTGACACGGTCCATTAGGGGCCAGGCCATGACAGGCTGGGGAGTTCAGGCCACGTCCCAGCCTGCACAGCCCTGGATCCTCTCTCTGCTCCGGTCCAGGCCATTGTGCTGGTGACTGCATTCCTTCCCCTTGTGTGCAAGGAGTGGAGACCATGGGGAGGCAGGACAGCTCTTGGTCCCAAGAGCAAGGCCTGGCTGCATCTGCTCTGCTCACCTGCACTGCACCTGCCTGGGCTGGGGGCAGGGATTCCTCCACCTGCTAATGCCCCTTCACTTTACTCCCAGGGGCTGTTTTCTGCCCCCAGTCTCAAGCTGCCTCTGCCGGGGCCTCTGAAAAAGGCAGCCCAGTGGCAGGCTGGGCTTTCTGTTCCCCTGTCCCTGGCTACAGCCCTGGGCCATCACACACCCAGGGGCCCTTCTAGCTCCATGAGGGCACAGACAACCACTCTCATGGGCAGTGTCTGTGCAACCCCCAGGGACTCCATATCTGGCCTACAGAGGCAGCCAGTCAACCCCCAGGGGCTCCGTGTCTGACCCACAGATGCAGCCAGTCGGTCGCAGACCTGGCCCGGAGCTGGATCCCCTGGCGCCACCTGACTCACGCTGTGAGAGGGCACCTGGAGGGACAGCTGTGAGACACTGGAGGCCCCAGGCCATAATATCATAGAAAATGAGGGTTGGAAGGAACCTCAGGAGATCATCTAGTCCAACCCCCTGCTCACAGCAGGGCCAGCCCCAACTAGATCATCTCAGCCAGGGCTTTGTCTAGCTAGGTCTTAAATAACCTCCACGGTGCAACAGGGCCCCTCCATCATGAGCGGGGAGAGGGGGCATCTCGTGAGTCCTCCTGCACCCTGTGCTCAGACACAGCCCCATGCAGAAGGCTGGGTGGGCTGGGAACAGCCTCACAGTGCTCCATAAGAAGACTGAACCCCCAGCCCTTCAGTGTCCAAGAGGATCCCTCTGCCTCAGATCCAGCCAGGGATGCTCCTCACTGGGGCCTTGGCATCCCCTTCCCAGGCCGGTGCCAGAGTGTGCCTGGGGTGGGGAGTGCTGCCTCTGGCCTTGGAGCCAGTGGTCCATCCTCGGTCTGGGAGACAGGACTTGTAGCCATGCAGGGCTTGGGGTAGGGGAGGAGAGCGAGGGTGGCTAACGAGACAAGAGACGCCAAAACAGCAGAGGACAGAGAGTGAGAGAGAGAGAAAGGAGGGGGTGAGGGGAGGGAGGAGTGGGGTGATGGGGGGGATGAGACAGTGAAATGCACCTCGACTCCAGCCGCCCCAGTACCGTTCTGTGTCTGAAGGAGGGGAGATGAACCCGAGCAGGTCAGGTCCCAGGTGGCGGGGCAGGGCGGGGTGGGGAGGGGAGGTATCTGCATCCTGGCACTACCACGGCTCTCAGCCCTGCCTGCCCTGCCTTGCCCCAGGGGTGCTAGGCAGACCTGCATGCAAGCTCAGCCTGGCATTTCAGAGAAAAATCCCCCCGCACCAGATCCCTGGATGTTGCCTCTGGCCCACCCCCCACCACCACCGAGAAGTCGCGGGGGGAAGGGACCTGGGCACTGGCTGGGGGGGCACTCCCAGGGGGCCCCAGCCGGGGCAGCACCGGCACCCCCGAGCCCGGCGCTGGGAGAGGAATGGGGATAGGTGTATACTGACCTTCAGGTCCCTGTGCACAATGGCATAGTGGTGAATGTAAGTAACGCTTTCTAATATCTGATGGATACAGTGACTGCAAAACAAAACGGGGAGGAAGGGAGAGAGAGAGCGGGTCAGGGAGGGGGGGTTGGGGAGAGGCAGAGAAGTCAGACATGGTGGTGGGGGGGACACAGGTGGGCACGGAGGCCGGGACAGTCGGATGCAGGGACACAGGCAGGTGCCGAGGCCCCAGACCAGGGTGGACGGTGCAGGGGGCAACAGAGAGAGGCACCACAATGCACAGAGAGAAACCAGGCATGGTGGGACATGAGGCAGGGCGCAGAGGGGAAGGGCATTGGGGTGGAGGAAGGGCAGGAATAGACAGATGGACAGAGGGGCATGGGGGACAGGGCGGAGATGGGGGGGGACAAGAGAAGGAGAGAAACAAAATGTCGTGAAAGTGCCAACAGGTTGCCCTAATGGGCGGCTGTTGATGGCACTCGGAGCTGCGGGTGGCTGAGGGGGTGGCTGGGGGGGACACACGGGCAAGGTAGCGTGCCCCAGAGACCAAGTGGCCGGAGACACCTGGACCATAAGGACAGAGCTGAGGGTACGCTGGGGGGCCTGTGACAGCAGGCACAAAGGGGGCATGTGCCAGGGAGGGAGGGCTCCGTGGGCTGGCAACAGCACAGGGACTAACGTGGCCTGGCTGACTGGGCAGGAGGACCACGGGCTGGGGCTGGATCAACCCCCAGCCACCAGCAGATGTCTGACAGCAGCCTCCACAGGCCCCTAGTGTGCCAGGGCCCTGCCGTGCCCCACTCCACTACAGGCCTGGAACGGCCATGGACAATGCCACACCGGACTCACCCGGCCCCGGGTGTTACATGGTGGCCTGGCCTCTCTCCAGTCAGCTGGGACCAAGGCAGAGCCGACATCAGCCTCCCTCAGACTCTCTCCCTGGCTTGGCCTCTGTGTCTCAGCTGCCCAGGTGACTGAGACCCACCTGGCACTGGCTGTCACCATGGCAGGGACACTTGCCTTGCACACCTGAGCCAGGATAACAGGCAGGGGGCCTTAGCTCCACAGGCACTGGGGACCGGGATGTGTATGGAAGTGAGGGACACAGCTAAATCCCTTCCCTGCCCTGCCAGGTCTGGGCTCCCCACAAGTCCAGTTCTGCTTGGTGCCCTCCAAATTAGCCCCCAGCCCCAGCTCAGATCCCTGCCCCCCCCAGTCCTCTGCCAGCCCAGCCCCCTCATCTGGGACCCCACCTCCCCCTCAGCCTTTCCGGTCAGGCTGGGTCATCCCCAGCTCAGGGTGTGACAGGCCCCGAGGGGATGTCAGAGGGGTCCCAGAGAGGGGTGACACTGGGGCACAACAACCTGACCCCTTCAAGAAGAAGCCAGGCAGAGCCTGGTCACACCAATGGCTAAAGACCAGATCCCCTGCCCATGTGAAGTGGGGCTGGGAGACGGAAAAAGAGAGAAAAAGAGACCAAGAGAGGTGAGACACGACAGGCAGCGGGAAGCAAGGAGGGCAGAAACTGCATGCAGGGAGCCCTGGGGGCACAGCAGGACAGAGACGCTGTCTGAGGAGCAGCTACTGGGCTGGGACACCTTGTCCCTCACTGCCCTGCCTTTGCTCCCAGCTTGCAGAGTTCCTGTGCAGCTGGGAGGAGGCATGCCAGCGCCCCACAGCCAGGTCCTAGCCACATCCATCCAAGTCCTCTTGCTTGGCCCAGAGGCCAGGCAACCCCTGGTACAGCCCTGTCAGTGCTTGCACCCCACCTGCGTCAGTGCAGCTTGCCCTGTCATCCCCATGTTCTGACCTGCTACCCCTCTGTGCCTGTCTGGCCCTGTTGCCTGGTTCTTGCCCAGGCCCCTGCTCTTCCTTCTGCCAGGCCCAGCCGAGATCCCTCTAACCCAGCCTGCCCTGCTGCCTTTTGTGAGCACTGGGTTGTGACCCAGTTCAATCCCCCAGTGAGCTGCATTTGGCATTGCCCCCACTCTGAGCTGGCAAGAGGCAGCAGGGACCCCCCCAGGTCCCACACAGACCCTCCTCCAAGCCCCAGGGCTAGGCCTGAGAAACTCTGACCCCACTTTGCCACCTGCCCACACACCTGGAGCCCCTTCCCCAGGATGGGGCTGTGTGCAGAGGTGGGACTCTGGGCCCAGGGACGCTGGAAGGGATGAGGACTCAGATGCTTTGAGAGACCTCTGCCTGGGTTATGAATGGGTTAATGGTGCAGGATTTGGGGTGGACAGAGATAAGCAGGGGTGGGGGTGAGGAGGTGAGAGGGGCAAGGGAAGGAGTGGGGGGCTGGGAGGGTGGCGCTCACCTGGCATCGGCTTCACTGTAGTATTCCCGGGCAACGATGTCCTCAAAGAGCTCCCCACCGGTGACCCTGCAACCAGAGCAGGCAGGGGTTAGCTCCCCACAGCACCCACCCCGACACACTGCTGTCAGGTTAGGTAAGGGGTGGAGTGAGGATGCCAGGCCCCGGAGGTGCCCTGCCCACTCCCTTCAGCTCCAGCAAGTGGCTGCTGTTCCCATGGGAGAAGCCTCTGTGGGCAGCCAGACACCTGGGTCCCAGCCCCTACTGTCTCCAGTCCCGTTGCTTTGGGTCTTGGTGCCTGGCTGGAGGAGTGGGGCTCACCCTCCCCCACTCAGACCTGTGGTCAGGGACTGAGGTGCCCAGACACTGTGACTAGGACATGTCCAGCAAAGACAGATTTTGGAGGCCCGGATGCCCAGGGAATGCTAACTTGGAGGGCACCAGCTGCCAAGCTTAGTTTCATAGTTTCTAGCATCAGAAGGGACCCGAACAGATCATCAAGTCCAACCCCCTGCCCTGGGCAGGAATGAGTGCTGGGGTCATAACACCACAGCCAGATATCTATCCAGCCTCCTCTTGAAGACTCCCAAGGTAGGGGAGAGCACCACCTCCCTTGGGAGCCTATTCCAGAGCCTGGCAGCCCTAACCATAAAGTAATGCCTCCTGATATCTAGACCGAATCTGTTCTCAATCAATTTGTGGGTTGTAGGTTCTAGCCACAAAGCTTGTAGGTTTTAGCCACATCCTAGTCACATCCACGCCACAGTCATTCTGCTTCTCAACTACTGAGATATGGGACAGCTAGCACAGACTGAATTTCTGTGGGGCAGGAACAGGCTGCTCCTGGATCCCCCAGTGGGTGCTCCAGGGGCTGGTAGCTGGGGGGAACCCTAGCCTGTCCTGAGACCCAGGGTGGAAACAGCTGCGAAGCAGCAGGGTGCCCCCTAGCCCTCTGGATCCAGTAGCCCCCACTGTCTGGGCCCAGCCCCCCAGTGCAACGGGAGCAGGCGACACCAGGGCACCGATGTCTCTCAGGCCAGGGACGTGCCAAGGTTTGTGTGGCTCAGGAGGCTTGCAGGGGAGGGGGATCTGGAACTGCACTGACTCAGAGGAGAGCTAAATATAGCCCAGTGCTTCGGCAGAGCTGTCAGGGAGCAGGAGGGATGAGATCACTCGCTGCTATATCGGGAAAAAGGCGCGAGGCAGCTGAGCCCAGCATGCTGCATCTCCCCATGCCTGGGGAGAGCACGGCTCTTCCGCCTGCCCAGCCTGGACCCTCTGAGCTAATTCAGGGAGGATACCCTGGAGCTGGGTTCAGAGGTTCAGTATTTCTGGTCTGGGGATGAGCATGGTTCAAGACCATTGCAAATAGGCAGTTTTGGAGGGTGATGGTGGTGTTTCTTGGGTGGTCTTGGGGAAAAAAGGAAATATTTCCCTCCGGGTTGATCCACACCCTCTTGCTCACCCCAGAGCAGCGTGCTTGGCTGCTTTGTGGGTTCCAAACAAAAGCCAACCAAACCCCACTTTCTCCCTTGATCTCAGGCAGGTTTCCCATGGACAGTCTAACAGTTTCCTTTAAAAAGACAACCCACCAAACCAGCCTCCAAAGGAAATATTTCTCCCTGTGCCAACTTCCCTCCTCCGGACCAGCCAACAGCTTCGTACTTCCCAGCACCTGCCTTGGAAAATGGATGATACACCCCAACTACTGCACCCAGCTCTGAGTCAGGCACCAGATGCCCAGCTGGGTACATGCCAATGGTGCCCAGGAGCTGAGGACCTAAAGGCCTGGCACTAATCTCCTGCCTTGGCACTGTCACTGGACGAGTTCACCCCACATTGGACCTCAGCCCCTGCCTCTTGGAGGCACAAGCAGCTGGGCAGGTAAGGCTGCACTGGAGAGGGCAGAGAAGGTCCTAGGACAGCTGCTGTCCTGAATAGAAAAATCTTTTCCCCAGCCAATACCACAGAGAGCTGCCTTCCACCCCCGTTTCAACATGTGGTCCATTTGGGGGAAGCCACAAATCCTTAGCACCTACACACACGGGAGCATGCCCTGATTCCCAACCAGGCCACTGTGGCACTCCTGGATGCCTCCAGCACCTTACAAGGGTATCGTATGATGCTAGCCCTGACTCATGAGACAAGCCCAGAGATCTCAGATCCCCACAGTGTTAAAAACATCCTGTCCTGCTGGGGGTTTCCTGAGCTCTTGACAAGAGAAAAAAACCGCTCTGTTCCTTTTCCAGAGTCAAACTGAGGAAAAACCAAGAGCTGAAGGGTACCTCGAGTCCGCAGAGGCTGGGGCGTGCTGGATCTGACACCTATGAGCCCTGGAGACCTTTGGGATGCAGCACTGCAATTTTTCGTTTGGGAATTCGGCAATTCCCATTCATTTTGGCAAACCAGAATTGGAACAGTCCATGTCTCTCACGAGGCACAGGGCAGCTCAGAGCAGCTGCTCCCCATCTACTGCCCCTCTCCCGGTTTTCACATCTGTTCACTAAGGAAAGAGCCTCCAGCTGTAGTATCTCAGGATCTGTTGTGGAAAGTCCAGCTCCCCCATGCACAATTGTCCAGGAACACAGACCTCCATACTACAGTCAATGCATGCTAAGACACAGTGCCCATCAGAAGACACGAGGTATGGCGTATTCCCAAACTACAGGACTCTTGCTGGCCTAGTAACAGGCAGTGTGGGAGCACACCACAGTTTCTGAGTCCCCCATGAGCATGGACGGTTCTTGCTGCTTGCCAGATAGAAAGCCAAGGTGGGGCCCATACCTACTGCTGCCATACAAAGAACCACCTCCCCAGCGAGTCCTGGAGGAAAAGCAATGCCCCACGAGGAGGAAGGGATTCTGTGCTCCCTGTCTCTCGCAGCTTGCTGCCCCGCTGCAAGCCACCCTCACTCTGACTAATGCTGCCTGGCAGCCAGGAGTGACCCAGAGACATGAAGGTCGTGTGCAGAGGGCTGGCATGTGCTGTACTCACAGGTCGAAGACGAGGTAGTGGAAGCCCTCCTCGGATATGCTGTCGTGGAGACGCACTGCGAAAGGAACAGACGGAACAAGTCAGTACTGCCTCCAGGAGCCTCTGGCTCGTCTCCTGGAGGGATGCTGCTGAGCCGCAGGCACCTTGCGGGGCTTCCTGAGCCTGTGCCAGATGCCAGATCAGAAGGCAGAGAAAAGGCTGTGGCCAGGTCTTGGGGGAGCTCCAAGCCAGACACGTGTGGCCTGTGGCAGCCACCTCCTTTCCCCCCCGGGGGGCCTCCACTCCATTTCCTGCTGGTGGGGCCTGCCAATACAGACCAGCTCCCACGCCTGCCTGTCTGATATCAGGACCAGCTTCGGTGGTGGTGGCACCAAGCTACGAGCACTAGGCTTCTGCCCTAACACCACTATGGCCTTCTCAAAAGCTGAGGTAGCCTGGGCAGTGCATGGGGGCCACACCAGCCAGTGCAGGAGCTCCCTGGCACTGTCCAAGGAGTGTGGTTCCCCTGGCCACACCAGAAGCACCTCTGATCTGTGGGACACACATAGGGCTTTCTGGAGCAGTGCCTGCCACGTGGCCTCTGCATTCAGTGCTGATAAGTCATGGGGGCATCTATGCCGTCCTGACAGGGGCTCCCGAGCTATGAGGACTTGAGATCCAGTGTTCACCAACAGGACACACCTACTGCCAACTTCTGGGGATTCGCATGGAGCCAGTTGGCAGCACCCCATAGTCTAGGTGTGCCGTGGCCCCCCACCCCTTCACACTGCTGCTGGATGTCCCCACCAGGGCTTGGGAGGAGCTCAAGGGAGCTTGCCTGCTCTGTCTCCCTGTCCCACGCCCATCCATCAGGGCAGGGCCCTGCCTGCCTTTCTGCCTCCATTGTGGCCCTTTACATAAACCGACTGCAGCCCACACTCCTGGCTGTATTCAAACACCACCTTGGAGGGAGTCCTGACGACACTGTTTCTATAGTAACTAATGGGGGGGGGGAAGGGGGGTAGGGTACAGAGAGGGGCTAAAAAAAGGACAAAAACCCAAGGAAAAATAAGTAGCATCAACAGCCTGGGAGCTGCCACCGGGGAGGGTGTGACAGCTCCTTGGCCAACCGATGGATGTGCTGATGCCATGGGCCATGCCATGCCCGGCTGCACGCAGGTCCTTTGTGGTCTCTATGCCCCAGCCACGCGGGTGCCATGTCCTGCAAGCTGGGGTTGGACTCAGAGAGGACTGTGGCAGGCAGCATCCTCCTCCACAGAACCACAGGCTGCATCCTCCTCCACCAGACCCCCTGTAGCTCCCCTACCTCCCTTCTTCCCAACCCCCAAGTCTCCTCTCCAACCAGCACAGCCCCTCTCCATGCCGGCAGGAGCCCCTCACCGATGTTGGAATGCTTTAGGAGACGGCAAATCCGGGCCTCACGCTCCAGCTTCTGATGATCTGAGGAGAGAAGGAGCAAGCCCAGTTAGTTAGGTCACCTTGATTGCCTTGGCCATGGATCCAGCCCAGTGACTGAAGGGGTGAAAAGGCAGCAGGACGCCTGGACTTGAGCCCCATGGTCCGGTCCAGCCACAGAGTGTCAGGCAAGGAGGAGAGGACATAAGACATCGCCTTAGCCCATGGAGATATTTCCTCTTGTGCCCTCACATGGCTCGGACGGGACCCTGAGAGGTCACTGCATCCAACCCCTGGCCTCAGGCAGCACAGGCTGCAGCCACACTTGCCACCAGAGATCCCCCAGCCCCATGAGGAGCTGTTGTCAGGGCTGAGCTCTCCTCGCAGGGGGCAAGTTTCCTTAAGGTCTGCTCTGATTTGCCCTGGCTCCAGTTGGAAGCCACCACCTACCCTCCCTCCCTGCCATCTCCCGGCTAAACCCACCCAGCTCTTTCAGTCTCACCTCATGGGCCGAGTTTCTATCTGTTGCTCCCCCATTTGCCTTCATCCTCCATATAGGGCTTCTCGTTCATTGATTTTGGGCCAAGTCTTCCACTGGTGGGAGAGCTGTGCATTCTCACTCCAGCAACCTCCACCATGCCAGGAACCCCCTCCCCCCCGTCTAGTATGATGAACCCATGTCCCCTTTAACAACAAGACCGGGACCTGACAAAGGACTGACCCCCAGGAAACCGGCGGGATACTGCCTTCCAGTTACAGGTGTCCCCCCACAAGCTTCCTGGAGACAGGCAGGCAGGGTCAGACACCTTACTACAGCCCAGAGACATCATTTTGCCTTCCCTCCTTCCCCTAGGAGGCAAGGACATTGGGTTGATGAGCTTCCGTTCTCCACAAATCGATGTTGTGCACAGAGCATATTATCTCGTTAGCTCCTACATGAGGGCTTCCGGGCACTCAGGCTGGCCATCTCTTCCCTCTCCTCCCCCTTTTGTTCCCCTTCCATAGATTAATGTTACACCAGCCCTTTTCTATCTCCTGGAGCCTCACCTGCCTTCCCGTATTCTCCACCATTGTCATTAGCAGCTCTGAAATTGTTCCTTTGAATCCACTGGAGGGGGTGGTGGGGGAGCAGGCCCAGCTGATCTCCAGGCAGCTACCTTCTCTAGGTAGCCTCTAACCAGTTCTTTCCTGACAGTAGCTGGGTTTTTTTTCCCTGCCCCCCCTGCCCCAGCTGCTAATTGCATTAGTCAGCTGATCAGCTAATCTTTTTAGTGAAGGCTGAAGCAAAACAGGCATGAGATGCTCCGACCCTCTGGTCTCAGCTCATGAACATGCTGCCTCATCTCTCACAGGACTGCCATGGCCAACGATGTTTGCTGTCCAGCTGCATCTTGTCCCTGGGACCTATGAATAGGACCCCAGGGTGGGACAGATCCTCCATCAGGGAGAGCCCTGGGGGTCTCTCGCAGCAGATCCCTGCTGTCTCAGCTCAGGGTTGTGAGCAAGATGCTGAGGCCCCTGGGCAAGGGTCTCTGTCTTGTTGGATCCTAGAGGGCAGACAATAACCACCACGATCCTACCAGCCATCCAAACCAGGACTCTGAGATACCCCGTCAGCAGAGCCCGCCACTGCTCCCCTGCGGCATGCTTTCTGCCCTCCTGGTTACATGACCCCTCGGTCCCTGGCCCCAGAACCGTGCCAGTCCATACAGCGGTTCACATCACCAGGCTCAGCTTCCTTCCCAGGGGTGGCTGGAGCATGGGCAGCAAAGGGCACCCCGCACTCGGACAGGGGCCTGGGAGGGTGTTGCTACTCAAGATATGTAATCAGCCCAGCCAGCCCAGCCCAGCCCAGCCCATTGGGTGCTTTGCTTCCCAAAGGGCAGGGGGTTCCTCTCCTTCCCATCCCAACTCCACCTTGTGCCTGTCCCACACGGTCCCAGGCCCTGTAGGAGCCTGCCCATCATCACCTCCATGACCCAGATTCCCCAACATGTCTTGGGGCCCTGCTCCCCAAGAGGCATCACAGGTGACCTGGTTTGGAAGTGAGCGTGAGAACAAGCAGGGACACTCAGACCTGAATCTCCTCCCTTGTTCTGTCAGGGGAAGGGAATTGTGAACAAAACTGAAAGCATCATGATGTCTCTATAAATCCCTGAGGCATCTACACCTTGAATGCTGTGCTCATCTCTGGTTCCCGCAACTCTGAAAGGAGACAGGGGAACTAGAGAAGGTACAGAGAAAGGCAACAAGGATGATGAGTGGTGTGGAGAGGCTTCCCTATGAGAAAACACTAACAAGGTCAGGCCTGTTCAGACTGGGCAAGACTGGGTCTGCCCCAATAAATGGCAGCTCTGGTGTTCTTCTGTTCACTGGTGACAAGCTCCTGACAACAGGTATCCCCTCCGGTTTTGCCAAGGGCGCTGCAGGAAAATCTGGCTGGAGGGGACTTCATCAAGGCCAAGCCCCTGCTCCCAGCATGCTCAGCCTTGTCTGAACCCTCCTGGGGCAGCTCTCTGCCTGCTGCCACCTCCTTGTTCTCACAGCCAGTGGCAGTAACACCCCTCTCCCCCCAAACCTTCCTGAGAGCAATGCCAGGCTCTGCTCCACCAGCCACCCCCAGCAGTGGCTGGAAGTGTGACTCAGAGCAGCTCCATTGGCAGCCAGGCACTGCCCTCCCTGGGTCCTGGGGCGATGGGGGAACCCAGGAATATGGAGGACATGTCCCACTCCTTCTCAGCATGGGCACACCGGGGCCCGGCCTGACAGCCTGCCTCACCCCAGGCACTGCCTGAGACAGGGTTTGGCTCTCCCAGGGAAGAGGTACAAGGGGTTCAGAGCTCCCAGCCCAGGGGATGGGAGCAGGGCCTTTCTAGCAGCCAGGTGGCTGACACATTTGGACACTGAGGAGAGGCAGCTCCCACCTTCCACCGGCTGCAGTGAGAGAGGGCACAAGGGAGACACCCCAGCCCTAGAGATCCAGGTACCTCTGCAGCTGTGGATGGAGCCTGTGCTAAGGCTGCGGGGTATGCAGGAAACCCCCAGGCTCCAGAGGCAGCAGCAGGTCTCCCTGAGGTCTACGCCAGCTGGGGGGTGCTGACCAGAGCAGGCTGGCAGTCCCTGTGAGAGCTGAGCCAAGCCCTGCTGGATCTCCCGGGCTCGGCTCAGCAGAGAGGACCCGCATCACGGCCTAGAGGTGGGAGCCTGCCAGGGAACTCCCTGGCCGGCAGGGTGGGCAGTGGTGCCAATCACTCGGGGCTGTGGAGCCAGGTGGTTGGTTGCAGCCGCCAGGCTCTTTGCAGAGCTGAGGGCTTCACCGCCTGCTCTCCTGAGGCTCTCAGCGAGACTGTCCTCCCAGCACTCAAGATCCCACAGGACAAAGCCCCCCACAATAAGACCTGTCAGCTGCTCCCAGCCCACCCCAGACAGACACCTGCCTGGTCCCTGTCACAGGGGGATCCCACTGCCACGGGGCTGTGCGCCTGGCCTGGGGTGTTCACTGCGGGCAAGGGAGCAACGGAGTGTTGGGGGTAGACTTGACCTTGGACCCACCAGGCAGGGCAGAGCAGGGGCTGCTTCCTCCATCCCATTGCTCCCCGAATGTGCTACGTTCTTACCCTGGTACCCACAGCCTCAGACACGACTGTGCCCACAGTGAAGGGGGCGGCGGGTCCCCGCACTGTGCTGTCTGCCCCTGCACAGGACAGGAAGGGAACAGTGCCATCCCCGCAGCGCCTGGATGCTGGAAGACGGGAGTGGGGCAGGCTGGGTTGGGGTGGCAGGCATTCGTAGAGCCACACAGGGAGATCAGAGACTGCCAGTCCCCCAGCGTGGCTGCCCCCAGGCCTGGCGTCCCACGCACACTTGCCAATCACATCCCACCCCAGTGCCTCTGCTGGTGCCGCTGCCTTGGCAGCCCCAGCCTCCCGCCTCTGTGAGCAGCTGCAGCATGTCCTGTCCCCCCACACCAGAGGCGGGTGAGCCAGGCTTTCTCTACCCGCCTCTGCCCCGCAGCTGGCACCGGTGGCCCAGTCTTCCCTGCTCCCCTTGGGCACTGGCACAGCTGGGAAACTGGCTGCCGGTCTTGGTGCCATGGCTGTCCCTGTCTCTGCCCCCCTGGAGGGACTGGGGGAAGCGGATGCCTGAGGGGCCACATCCCCATGGCAGAAGGAGAGGCAGAGCAGGGTGCTTGGAGCCAGTGGGCTCCCTACACCAGCACGGTGAGACCCCCCCAGGGCTTCTCTAAATGGCTTTTGCACCAGTGGGGACAGGACAGCCCCAGAGCAGGCGCCGCCTCATGTCTAAGGGGCCTGGGGCAGGCTCCTTGCCTTCCCAGCTCTGGGCATGGGCACAACACCCTCCCACAGAGGCTGGGATTGCTGCTGCCTTGCCCTGCCTGGGCTGTGTGTATGGGCCAGGTGCCAGGAGATGGCCATGCCCAGTGCTCCAGGCTGAGAGGAAACCCTCACTGGGACCACATATGCAACTGTGCTAATAGTGAGCACAGCATCTTTAAAGAGGATGACTCGCCCAGCCTGCCAAGTCACAGCAGAGCAAAGGCAGTTGAAGGCATTGGTGCCACCCAGCCCCTTGCTCTCTCCCCATCCCCAGCCTTGTCCTCTCAGCTCCAGCTCCAGCAGCCTCTGACTCTCGCCATGCAGCCCCCACCCCAGCAACAGAGCCCGCAACCCGCGAGAGAGGCACCAACAGATCCAGCCTGACTCCTGCTCCATCACACTGCAGCAACTCCCCCCCACCATCACCAACCCTGGGCACTGTGCCAGCCTGACGCCCCCACAGTCACAGCCCTAACAAGCCTGCCTCGGTGCCATGGAAACAGCCCTGATGAGTGGTGCTGGCCCAGCCCAGCCCTTTGGGCTCCTTGCCTGCACCGATGCTTTGCCAAGCCAACCAAGCGCCCCTCTGCCTCCCTGTGCCAAGCCTCTGGCCCTGAGACCCAGCCATGGACCATGGCCCCATGGCACCAACCCAACCAACACTCTGCCCCACTGAGCTTGCCAGCTCTGCATGCTGCCACCACTGGGCCGACAAGGGCAAGCCCGAGCCCTGGTTTTTTCTGAATGCCTCCTAGCAGTGGGCCAGTGCTAGAAAGAGGGACAGCAGGCAGGCAGGAAGTTGCTGAGTCCTAGGTAGTGCCCTGCTGATCACGGGGGTGGAAGATGTGGCCTCTGGACCCACCATGGGGCAGGGCTTGGCCTCCAGCTTTTCCCAGCTGCCGTTCAGAGAGCCCATGACTGCTGACACATACAGGGGTCCAGTGACCCTTGGGGCTGGATGCAGGGAGTATTCAAGGGGTGCAAGCTGGGACATGCTCCCCCAGCCGCAGTTAGGGAAGGGTAGTGTGGCGGGGCATCTCCTCCAGGCCCCACTGTACCCGGTGAGGCCTTCTCCCTGGAGCTGGTGCCTGGGCAGGTTGGACTTTGGGGCAGGGGGAACCCCCTCCCCATGCCCCATTCCCTTCCTCTCCAGGATCCACAACTTGTGACTGCCAGGATCCTTCTGCTGAGCCCAGCCTGGCAGGTAAGGATAGCTCAGTTACAGTAGTAGCCAGACAACAGGCCCAGCATGCCTGAAGGACCTGGCATGTGCTCAACCCTGGCTGCTGCCTCTTCACCTTCTTGGCTGGATGGACACTGTGCTGCCCCCAAGCCTCAGTCAGCCTCAGGCAATAGCAGGACTGGTGCTGTCATTGCAGGATCTCATAAGGCATTTCACAGAGGAGAGAGTATCAACATCCACCCATGGTAGGGATGGGGAAACTGAGGCACAGAGCAGCCCTGCCATCCCACCCTGCCACCTTTGAGCTCCCTGTAACCCTAACTGGGTATCTGAGGGTCAGCATGAGCTAGGCACAAGGCACAATCCCATGCCTGAGAAGCCAGAGCAGAGCACACAGCAAGCCCAGAGCTGCGTGCTCAGTGTTCACCAGCCACAAGGCGCCTCGTCCAGGTGGGTCCATGAGAGGCTGAGAACAAGCCTTGGGTCTCTCCCACAAAACAACTCTGGTCTAGGGGTTTACTGAATGGTCTAGGGATTCACTCGTCGATGTGACAAAGTGATCAACAAGGCTAACAACACTTTATCATGCATTAGCAGATGCATGACAAACAGGTCCAGGGAGGTGATGCTTCCCCTCTATTCGGCACTGGTGAGGCTGCAGTTGGAGTACTGCGTCCAGTTTTGGGCGCTGCACTTCAAGAGGGATGCGGAGAATCTTGAAAGGGTTAAGAGGAGGGCCGCTCGTATGGTCAGAGGCCTGCAGGCAAGGCCACGGGCAACGTGTAGGGGATGCATGCAGGTGCACGTGCACCCCCTATGAAAAGGCGCTGCCGACGCTGCTGGCAGCGCCTGCTGGGGGGTGCCAACCCCTGGTCAGCGCTTGCCAACCCCCCACTGCCGACAGCGCCAATGGCATCTGCCGGAGCTCCCAGCTTCCCGTTGTCATGCACCCCCAGCTGCTGGGGGCACGGCGTTGTTCATGGGCAAGGCCCTATGGGGAGAGATGGAGGGACCTAGATCTCTTCAGCCTTCGCAAGGTAGATCCCCCCGTGGCAAGGGGGGAAGGCCGAAACCCCCAGATCTGCTGCAGGAGCCAGCAGCAGGGGTCACGTTCACAGTGGGTCAGCACTATGTGGCCACGAGAGGTGTGCTTTGCTGGCAAGTTTCCCAGACAGAGGCTCAGCGCAGTTTGGAAACCGGGTGTTGGAACGGCATGCTAAGAGGCGACTTCACTCCCAGGTATAGCTGGCTTGATCCCCCACCCTTCTGGGTGGCCAGGCTGAGCATAGGACCTAGGACTCCCAGCCAGAGGGACACAGAGGCCAGTATGGGCCCAGAGGGAAGTCACCCTGCTGCTCTCTACAGCCCAGGAGCTCCTTGGAAAGTTCAATGCTGCAACACCAAGCAGCCTGGGGTGAGGTGGGAGTAGTTGGTAGAAGCCTGTGCATGCAAAGCTGATGCTCTGCGCCAGGGGTGGGCAATTACTTCGGGCGGAGGGCCGCTTACTGAGTTTTGGCAAGCCATCGAGAGCCGCATGACAGGCAGCCAGGGGCAGATAAAAATTAATTTTCTACATTTTTTAGGGGCCCCGCGGGCCAGATAGAATGGCCTGGCGGGCCGCATCCGGTCTGTGGGCTGCATTTTGCCCACCCCTGCTCTGGGCAGAGCATGGGTTCTCCGTGGTTGGAGCTGGTTCAGGAGATGCAACCAGCACACAGCAAGTGGCTTCCAGTCATACTTGCTCAGTAGGGGTCCCAAGAAGTTGCTGTCGAGTAGAGACATTCAGGACCAGCCCTGCTCCATGCACCTGAGCTCCTCACCCAGGCTGAACCCCTCCCCCAGGCTGGGGTCTTCCCTGGCCCTGCAGGGCTGGGACATGGCTCGGACCAGAGTGGGGAGGCTGTGAAGGCAGGGGGCGGGCTAGAGGCTGTATAGATCTGCACCGTCTGGCTCGGATCTCTGAGCTGCTCTGCTCCAGCTGCCAAGCTGAGCCAGTGGGGCCGGGCTCCCGGCACCCATCTCACTGGGGACAGAGATGTCTGGAAGAGAAGGGGCACTTCCCCAGTGCTGCCTGGTGCGGGGGGGCAGGGGGGGCAGCCATGGCCCAGCCATGTAGAGCCTGGCTGGGGAGGGGAGTGGCGTGACTGAGCATGCTCCATTCTACCTGCAATGCAGTGGCTGCAAGTGTCCTCTACTAACCCAGCTGTATGCTAATCCTGTCATGCCACCCAGGACACTGATTAGCACAGCAGCAGCAGAGCTGGGGGGGCGGGGGACCACGGCCTGAAAGATGGTATGGGGAGGACAGGGTGGGGGTGGGGGGCAGGAAAGCTGCTATTTTTAACTGGAACCGAATGCAAATGACAAGCAGAGTCCTCTGCAGCAGGCAGGCAGCCGGGGCCTATGTTGGAAGCTGAGAGCTGGGAGCTGGGGCTTGAAAGCTGGGCCAGGGCAGGCCACTGGCTGAGAGCTGGGGCCCCGGGAAGGAAGGGGAGGAAGGAAACAGCAGGGAGAAGTGTGACAAACAAGGGCAGAGGCCCCAGGCACTGTCACAGGCATGCTGCCTGGTCTTGCATGTGCTGAGCTAGAGAGCTCGTGGCCACATGCCCCCGGGGTGTGGGGGGAGAAATCAGCAGGGATCCTTGGACCTGGGGATACGCAGCTCCATGTGCACAAGAGGACATGGCCCCGTGGCCTACATGCATGCTGAGCCAGCTGTCCCAGGCAGCCAGAATTATGCCAGCTCTTCCGGGCATGCCCCGTGCCATCAATCTGAGCAGCTCTTGTGCCATTTCTGCCTAGCTCCTGGGGCAGGCACTGCAGCACAGAGTTGGACGGTGTGATATGGGAACAAAGGTCTTTACTGTTCCCTCCCGGGACTATGCTTCCCCTCCAAACTGCCCTCGTGACTCCAAGAGGTAAGGCCCAGTGCCAGGACATCCATGGTGCGATCACCACTGGAGCCAGGCTCTCAACCCACTTGGGGTCAAACCCCGTGTCACCTGGTCACTTGATGGAATAGGGCAAGGGTTGTCAACCAAGGTATGGGTATCCCTAGGGGTACTTGGGAAGGCCCTAGTGGATATGCGCAGGCAGGCGAGGACAGAGTGCCACCACCCACCAGCCCATGCCACTGTGTCTCAGAAGCAGGGCCGGGGGGAGGGCGGGGGGCAAGGGCAGCCATTTGCCACCCCCTTGCTGTGTCCAGCTGCTGGGGGGACACTTATTAAAAAAGGTCGAAAGTCCCTGGATTAGGGGCAGGGGCATGTGAAGGACCTGGCTCCAGCACAGGGCACAGGGACCCCACATGCCTGTGTCTGCTCCATAGAGTGCAAGGAGGGGTGACAGCCTGGCATGTAAGAGGTAGGGGGCTGAGGGGAGGTCCTCAGGGGGCCTGGTCACTGGCAGACCCTCTCTTGTGTGTCACAAGGAAGAGAAAACCCTGATGGACAGCACAGGAATGGGCCAGAAAGGCTGGATCACGGCTCTGGTCAGTGACTAGCGGAGCTCCAAAGAGCCCCGTGGAAGGCTGTGGCAGTTTGGAGGGGTGGGCCACATCCCTGCCACATGTTTCAGAGTATAGTTTCTCAACCTGTGGTATACGTACCCCTGGGGGTACGCGATACACAAGCAGGGGGTACACGGGTACCCCAACACTCTCTCTTGCCCTCTTTTCCCCTCCCTTTCTCTCTCGCCCTCCTTTCCTCTCAAAACTATGGCAAAAAATTTGGTGCACTGCATATTGTGCGGTGCTTTAAATTCCCCAGTAATAATTTGGTGTGCCCTCCTAGCTTTGGCCTACATCGCCTCTAGCCCAGGTACATACTTGAGTTGTGCACCCCTGGTGTAAAAGATGGCAACTCTATCCACACCAGATCAGATATCTGCCATATCACAGCCTTATATACACAGCCCTTCTTCCAACATATGGCACACATTAGTCTGTAAATATAAAATCCCCTGGAAAATTGAGTGTTGGGGTAATTATTCAAAATTTCAAAAGTTAGGGGGTACTTGCTACTTAAAAGGTTGAGAAACTGTCTCAGAGAACAGTGCATCTGAATGTAGAGTCAGGAGGCTCAGGGCTTAAGCCCCCCCAGGGACAGGCACCAGGAGGCCACGCTGAGGCCATTGTACCAGCCAGAGCCAACTGAACCTCCCTGAGGATGGTGCAGAGGGTTATTTGGGCCATGCAGAACAAATACCCCGGCTCTTTCCCAGCACTGCCCCAGCCTGCCAACACTGGAGGAGTGGGGAGAGAGCAGTTGTGTCAGGGGGTCATGCTGTCCTGGGTCTACCCCATGCCAAGGACAGACAGTGACTCCCTTTCCTGCATGGGTCCAGTTCGAGCCTCGTGGCACCCACCTCCCCCTTCCCAGCTGATCCACCATCCTGATTAAATCCTGCTTCCCTGCTCAAGCCTGGCAAAGGAGGCATGGGCCAGCAAACTGCACTAATCTTTTCCATCTTGATTTCCCACATGAGCTCCGTGTGGCACAGTTGGCTCCATCCCAGTCCAACCACAGCGGGTTTGCTGCGGTGCTGCAGCATTGGGTGTCCACATTCCCAGAGAAACTGAGGTGGGCAGAGGAGGGGCGAGTGTTGGCTTGTCCTGGGTGCCTAGCTGCTCTAAGCCCTTTCAAGGCTTTGGGCACTGTTCTTATTGCCTCTGAGGAGTCAGTGCTTAACAACCCCAGCATCCTTTCCTGCCCATGGCAGGGGGTTGGACTTGATTTGCTCAGGTCCCTTCCGACCCTACCAGCTATGAAACAATGAAATAGTCTCTAGCACTTGCCTTAAGCAACTGGCCCAACATCCCAAACTCTGCTCCGTGACACTGGCTGGGCAGAGAAACAATCACTCAACCCTCGCTACCTCCTGTGGATGTGTGAGGGGTCTCTAGGGTTTCCCACATGACCACAAATGCCTGATATCAGGGGAAGGGTCCCAGCAGTGCAGGCTGCAGGGGTAGGGGCCGAACGTTCCCTTCCTATTCTGGGCTCCACGGCCTATGCCTGGGGCATGCACTGGGTGCTTCTCTTCCTCGGCTTGGACCCAGGGCTCCAGGCCTAGAGCTGGGGTCATCTTGAATGAGGCCACTGGGCTCTACCATGCTTCCTACCTCAGATACAGTCCAGCCTCTCCCAGCCAGGCCAGGAAGAGGTATAGCCTTCACCCCTCTGACTTCCACCAGCCAACTGCTATTGGGCACGCTAACATCCACAGCAGGAAGTCCCAGACCAAGGGGAGAATTCAAACTCAGGAAACCACAGATCACCTTGGTGTGAGGCAATGAAGTCCAGGAGAGCCGCAGCTCGGTTTCCAGGCTCCTAGCCTGCTGAGCTCAGTCGGGCTAGCACCGTACAGTTTAGGAGGGTCCAGGGGGTTGCCACAGCTCTGTGCATGCTGTCTCCAAGACAATCTACAAGTAGGCTGCTCTCAGGAGCCCTGGGGACACGATCAGCTGGCCCCACTGCAGACCCCACTCAAGGCACGCTGGCTTTCACCCATCCCACTAATATGCATCAATTTTCCAGCTCTCTGTGGTGTAAGAATAATCAGCTGTTCAAGGGACAGATCTATGGGCAAGGCTGAACAGCAGGAGGGTCTTAGTTGCTAGCAAAAGCAAGGCAAAGATGAGAGTGGTGGTTTTTAACTTTTTTTAGACTCCAGGCCCCACTCAGAAAATGCCAGCTCTGAGCTTTCATTCGTTTCTCAGCTAAAGAAAAACACGAGAGCCATTCTTCTCTGGTGAGGAATTCAGAAAGGCCCTGACAGGCCAGAATGGTTTTCAACTTGAAATCTGCAGAGCTATTTTGTGAAGTGCATTCACACACCTGACCCTGTGCCACCCCCTGAAAGGCTCTCTAGGCACCCCGGCTGAGAAGCACAAGAGAGTATGTCAATACTCTCTACACTGCACAGAGCTGCAGCCAGGGGCAGGCTGCGAGAGCTGCGAGGTGTTGCTTGGGTTCGAGGCCTTCTGCCCTGTGCTCGTTGAGTGGGTAGCCACCACACAGAGGGCACGAGATAATACAACAGCAAAGCATTTCTCCTGGCTGGTGGCTCAAATTTGCCCCCACTTTGTGACACCAGACCTGTCTCATCTAATCACTTTTTTAACTATAGCTTCTCCCCACGTGCTGTGGGATCCCAGACGTTGGTGGCGGTTGGATCCAAGCAAATTAACTTGGTGAGGCGTGCCTCAATGCCTTAGTTGGAGATGCAGGCCAGCACCGAAAGAAACACGGACCATGATGGGTCCACACTCGCATCCCATCCTGGACATGGTGTTTCTGGGGTGTTTCTGGGGCCCGTCAGTTTTTAGGACAATCAGACTAGGGAAGCTGTTCTCTCACCAGGTTGCAGAGGGGAAAAGTAATCCTGCAAGGATACTGAGACCTCATCTCCTTTCCCTGGTGTCATATGAGACCCCAAACTGGAAATACCCGCAAGGCTGGAGAGTTGGAACTAGAAGGCGAGGAAAGGCCAGATTCAAATGCAAGTCCGTGGGCTGTGTGCCTGAGCCCATCACCCCCTTGGGGGAACGTTGCCAGGAATAGCATGCAGCTTGCTGGTGTCACAGCCCAGATCTTGCCTTGCAAGGGAACGTCTCCTCTGACACAGCAGCCTTCCACTGCACTGTCTGGCCTGGGCCCCGAGCAAGGCGGAGAGCCTACCAAGCCCTGCTGCACAAGATCCCATGGCATGGAGACTACCCCGGACACTTGGATTTGCTGCCATCCTGGTAACATGCACAGGACCTGTGGTGTCACCCACCAGCTTGGCACTCCTGGCCTCTGCAATGGGCAGTGTGCATGCTCCGGAGCTTGGCGAGATGGGAACGTGCCCAGTGAGACATAAGCGATGAGCCAACTAGCAGCGGCTACTACCAGTGACTACTACTCCAGCCAAAATGTAGAGGAATGCTATGGGGATGACCAGTGGCACCTTCCTGACTCCAAAGACTGTCCCCTGCTAAACCTCATGCCCCTGATCCAAACGGAAGAAGCTCCCTCCCCGGCTTCTATCTGGGCCAGCCAGCATTGTTCTGCCCGCCCGAGATCTTCAGCTTCATGCATGAACCTCATGGCCGTGGTTCTCCCCTAGGCAAGGCCTTGGTGTCTCCACCGCACAGAGAGCATGCAGGCCAGAGTCACTGACAGAGAGACTGGCTCCTGAGGAACTGCTGATGGTAACAGGGTGAAGCCCAGTAGAGGAAAGCTGGGGCTGGAGAGCTGAGAGACATCTGAGGTGGTGGACAGGTCTCCCCATTAGGAGATTTAGACTATTTATGAGTGGTGGGTCCCCAGAAAGCCCCAGGAGACAAGTGAGACTAGGACCCTTCACCTTCCCCTACAATGTCCCTGCACTGACCTCTTGCTCATGCAACCCAGAACAACCCCGGGCACTGGCCTACATCCCTGGGTGCTGCCTGCCTCCCCCACTTGCAGTGATCCCTGCTCACAAGGTCCCTGACATACCAGACAGTTGGTGCCTTATCAACTTGACCAGGCTGCCTCAGTCTCTGATCCTCCATCAGTCCTGCAGGTGCTGATCTAGTTTAAATATTTCTGCCACGGCACCTCTTAAGTGTTCTTATCCTCCCAATCTGGTCAACCTCTTACACCTAAAACCCTGCTAATCCGCATTGCAAAGCTGGCTGTCCCCTCCAAGCTGAACTGAAGCCAGGGCTGCTGGCTAGCAGGGTCCGAACAGAGGTTAGCCAAGTCTGATCATACATATCCCACCTCTGGCAGCCTTTTTCTCCTTCCTCCCTTCCATGCCGCTAGCAAAACCCACACGACTTCCCCTTCCCCTCTGCTCGGCCTCATCACCCACCCCCAGACATTGCTCAAAACCCATGGGGTCAGAGCAGTGCCAACCATCCCTCCCCATGGGCCAGGACTTCACAGCGCTAGGAGTTGCACAGACCACAACCTTCCCTTACTGAAACTAGCCCTTCCAGCATGAGATCACGAAGCTCTAGAGAAGCACCAGCAGGCCTGCAGCAGAGGGCAGAGTTAAGGTGCTGCATACAGCCTTAGCTTTTGGCTTCCTTGCATCAGCCACAGTATCCCAACCCAGTGCTACAAAATAGCTCTGAGGGGTTGATTGATAGTGGAGAGCCCTCACATGATTTTTACCAGGCCTAGGAATAAATCCAGGTTATCCCAGGGCTGTATTTTATTCTAACAACAGCTTTCCCCTCGAGGGTTTCTACTGGCTGGGCCAAGCCCTCCTGAGCTCTTTTTTATATTTCAAATCAGTGGCTTCTTCCAAAAATTTAGCTGAGTGGGTGAGAAACAGCACCCTTGATGCTTAACATAGGACCTAGGCAAACACACTGGCCTAGCAGCTGACTCTGACTGGGCTAATACACATGGATATGCAGATGAAGGAAGGTGGGATTATATCCCTGACCTGCAAGAGCCATGGGTATTTCCTGGCATGGAAGGGCAGCCCCAGTGTCAGAGTGCTGGACTGGGCAGGTCTGGGACCCAGGCCCCATGCCTCAGTTTCCCCCATCTGTAACACAGGTAAGCAGCCTTGCTTTGGCTCTCAGGGAAGGGTAAGCGCCCCCATAACTCTGTTTCTACCCCTGTTTTAAGGCCAGGCAGTTTCTTCCCCAGGCAACATTGCCTCTCTTGGGGCAGCTGGGGAAGTGGGGTCTCTGGGCCAGGGGTTTTCCATGTCTCCTCCGCTGCAGCCAGAGGCATTCATCACCCTAATGAGCGAGGATCTTTGGCTGCCATGAGATCGTGTGTGTCAGGTGGTGATGTTGCCATTGGTCCCCATGGAGACAAGCATGAGATCACCCATGATGTTGGAAGCATGAAGCAGTGGGTCCAGTATGCCTGAGGTGGGGTATGGACCCCCTCACCCTGTGCCCATCACCGTGGTGTCTAGGCTCCTTGCTGTGTCTTCACTTCCCCAAGGAACGGGACAGCTGTCCTACATCATTCAGCAGCTGGCAGCCAGAGGCACAAACCTGGTGAACATAGTGACTGTCTCTTGTGCCCCTGCAATTCTCTCATGGACGCCCCCATAGCACAGACAATCCCCATTTACTATGAAGCCACCATCAGCCGGTGCTGATTCTGTCAGGCACCTGCTGCAACCGTCATGTTAAATCCCTGCTTTCCCTGGTGAGAAGGCTGAGCTACAGGCACTCACATCCATACCATCCTGCATCACCCAGCTGGGGTGTGAGATGCCGCCAGAAACCCTTGACCGGTTCTCTCAGTCCGTTACCAGGGCTCGGCCGTTGTGGCAGCAGTGAGCCCAGGTTCGTGAAAGCTTATGCTCTCAGTATCTCTTCTTGAGTACTCTGCAAAGGGGACTGAATACTTGGCCACAAAGCAACCAGCACCAATGCTGGGGGGCGCCAAGCAAAGCTATGCAGCAGGGTCTGTGCCCCAGCTGGGATCGATCATATGGGCATTTGCAGAGCCAGCTGCCAGCTCCCTCCACACCAGCTGCAGCAGACAGGGCCCTCTCCCCAGCCCCTGATGCTCTGAACGAGTTGCATGAGGACACTGGTTTCTCTTGGCCAAGGTAAGGCCACTGGGCACACCACAACGCCCTTGATGCCTTCTCCCCTCCATCATGAGGGCCATGCCCACCTCTTCCCCCCACAGCAGTCAGGCTGGGCCCACACCTACCTCTCGCAGACAGCTTCTTGGTGTTGATAATCTTGGCTGCGTACTCATGGCCACTGCAGAGTTTGACACAGCGCCGCACCACCGAGAAGGCCCCCCTAGAGAGAGGAGAGGAGAGCGAGACAGGACACTCACTGTCCAGACTCCAGCAAACCTGCACCAGCTCAGATGAGGTGGCGGGGTAGGGACCTGCCAGGCATGGACTTGGGGACAGAGAGATCCTTGATGGCTCCCTCCCCCGGCTGCCTCTGAAGCCACATCTTCTTGAGAGCCCCCTGCCTGGTCCACGCCAGGCCCCAGGGAGGATGGATTTGCTTACCAAGGCCATCAGGGACCCCTGAATTGGCTTTGTTTCCCAGTCCCATGGTGCAGGAGAGGCAGGAAGAGCTCTGAACCTGGCCCTGCCAGCCACCCTTCAGCTCCTTAACAGCAAGGCTGAGACTTTGCAGTCTCCCTGGGGTGAGGGGGCATGCATGAGACTTGCAATGGTGGCTTGAAGCTGAGCTCGAGGTGGCTGCCCTCAGGCCTTGACGGGGTTGACAGCACATGGCAGGGGGCTGTGGTTTCCAGCCGTGAGGGACCAGCTAAAGGCATTGTGCAAGCACGTGACACTCCTGGCCCTTTTCACCACAGAGCGTCAGGGCAGGGACAGGACAGACCAGGACTGGCCAGAGCCCGGGCCCTACTGCCAACCCCACAAGGCCCATCTCTGCCTCTCCAGCCTCCTGAATCACCTCCGGGAACATGAGGGGCTCTCTGCCCCCATCTCACTCCTGTCCTTGGGGCTCTGCTGCTTGGCAAACCCAGCCCAGGGGGTTTATTGACTCCTTTCATTCCCCCGCCTTAAGAATTTTCCCCTCCCAGTGATACCACCCTGCTCATTAAAGCAGCATCTGATTTCCTCCCCCATGCCCTTGCAAGGGGACAGGACCTGGAGGAAAGCTGTCAGGGGCTGGAGGGGAGGGAGTTGTTCTCCAAGGATGGGATGGGGGATGAATGGCTCTGGGGGGCTTAATTGCTCTTGATCCTCGTTATCCACCAGCAGCCAGGGAACAGCTCGGGGTGGAGGAGGTTCTGGAAGAGCCTTCCTCACACTGGGAAACCCACCCCATCACCATGTGCCAGCCAGATGCAGCTGGCGACCAAGCATCCCTGGAGCCACACCATGTTCCCATCCATCCCATGGCCAGCCCCTCTTCCCCTCCCCCTGCAACATGTGCACACACAGGAGCAAGGTCCATTGGTTAATTCCCCATCCTTTACTGCTGTCCTTCAACCCCAACAGTATGGTTCCCCTGGGGTCCCACCACAATTTCCACTGTTACCAGCTCCACATGGCCTGACTTAGACAGCAAGGGCTTTCCTGAGCCTGGCCCCTGCCTGCAGGATCTGTGCCTGGGGCTCCTGGCATCCAGGAGCTTGGCTTTACACCGGCTTGGGCAGTTTTCTAGCACTGCCCAGGAACCTCTGGGGGTTGGGAACGGCACGGAGGGCTGCACTGTGGGGTTGGGAGTCAGCTTGCTCGCTCTCAAAGCACCAAGTGCCCCAGGAAGTCAAGGGGGCAGGGGGAGCACAAGCCAGAGGGGAAGGGGTACCTGGAGACCCTGCCATGTGGGGACATGGCTACAAGGGGGGTTCAGGGACACAGGGGTCCCATGAGCCAGCAG
>NW_005842850.1:152037-154401 GCF_000455745.1 Alligator sinensis | reverse complement strand
GAAGCAGCTTTCTGTTCCTTCTGGCTTTAGAGACAGCAGCCTGGCAAACTGCGGATGCTCAAAGGCAGCCATCACGGGAGGCTGGGCCTTGCACTATCTGGCAGGGTGGGGGCTGCCGAAATGGGGTCAGGCCAGCTGCAGTCTGGGCCTGCTCCTGAGAGACTCACAGTCCTGTCCCATGGCCAGTGGAGACAGCAGCATGCTGGTCTCTTGCGGGCACGTGATCCCAGCCAGCAGGGAGAGCGAAGGACTTGAAACTGGGCTGGAGGCTTCTAGAGCACTGTGATTTCCATACCCATGTCTCAGCCTCTCCCGGCGGTGTCTGGCGGGCACCCTGGTGGGCACAGGGAACTCCACGCACCTTCAAAGCGCGGGAGCAGCAAGGGGCTCCTTCAAACAGACACTGGTTTGGCAGAGGATTTCTCCTGGGCTTCCCCTGCACTCCAGGCAAGGCTCAGTGAGAGGGCTTGGGCTGGGGTGCAGCCAGCGCGGGGTGGGGGAAAGGAAATCCCACACCTCCGCTATGCACAGTGTGCCTCTACCCCATGCTGGTGTGGGCTGTGCGTCTTTGATAGCAACACCTGGGCTGGAAGACCCACGAAGACAGGAACAGCCTTTCCTGGCTTCCATGGTCTTTGCAAAGCCAAGGTTGACAGGATCAGAGGTGCCAGGACCCTCCCAAACTGGCAAGCTCTGGAGCTGTTCCCTCCTGTCCCCAAGGCCTTGCCAGCTCCTGAGCCCTGTCTACACTACACTATTCCAGTGGGTTGTGCACCAGCCCCGAAGTCCTGTCTACACTACAGCACCCACCAGCTGCCCTCCAATGGACACCTAAGGCTCACTGTGTTACCACCCCAAAAAAATGCCCCACCAGAACAGTGCAGGTCCCATGTGATGAGCACTGAGGGAAGGGGAAAGGACACAGGCCCTGGGAAGTGAGAAATGGGACATGGGTCTGCCTCTACTAGGGACATGGCCCTTGGAACAAGGCCCCATCGCCTGGTGTCTCTAATAGGCAAAGCTAGGCAGGTCCCTCTCCCCAGTGTCCAGCTGGGGCCAGAAAGGCAAACGGATTTGATCATGGCCACGTGGAAAATCTGTGGCGGGGTGGCTTCCCAAAAAGCCAGCTAGCTCCATAACTGTCTATCCTCCTGGCGTCCTTCTCCCTTGGGCCAAACAGAGGGAAATATAGCCCCCAGGCTGCTAACACCCATCCCCGTCCTGAGGATGGCTATCATCCTACACCAGGGGTAGGCAACGTTTTTTGACCGGGGTGCCAAAAAAACCACAACGTCTATCTTGGAAAGTGCTGGAGTGCCGACACGCCGGAGCCCGGAGCAGCTGTTTGCATCCTCCCGGCTGCAGCCAGCCCACGGAGCTCAGGCTGCTTGTAGCAGGCCTTGCAGCCTCCCAGCCGCCTGCTGGGAGCAGCCTGGGTTCTGTGGCTGGCAACAGCTGCTTAGAGCCCGGGTTGGCGTGGTGTGCGGAGCAAAATGGCCTTGCGTGCCATGCTCGGCATGCGTGCCAGGGGTTGCTGACCCCTGTCCTACACAGAAGCATTGTGATCACTGCAGAGCTAGGAAGAAGGGCAGGATGATCCAGCCCGGCTGCCTGGCCAGAAGACACCATGGCTTATCCTGGCAGAAGAAGGTGAAGGGTCCAGACTCGCTGAAGGATGGAGCCTGGCCCTAGTGAAATGGTAGTGAGCTTCACTTCTCTCAAAGGTGCAAACCTGTGCTTCATTCTTCCTTTAACAGTCTCTTTTCACCCTCCTGTGCCTGGTGCACCTGCCTCTGCTCTCCTGGTGGCACCGAGCAGCCCTGGGTCTGTACAGCGCCATGTACCAGAGCTACAGTGACCACGAGGGCAAGGAGGAGGGAGCCACGACTGCCAGCCTGCTGGGCGGAGACAAGGCTCCCCTGCTCCCCCCAGCCACACTTTTTCCCTCCGGCACCAGGCTCCTAGCCCCCACACCATCCAACCCAAGTCCGCCCAGCCGGGCATGGGGCCAATGCAGCCAGCAGGGGGAAGCCCCAGCCACGTCCCAGAGCTGCCAAGTCCTGCTCAGTGCTCTGGAGACTTTCAAAGCCCCCCCAAGCTGCAAGGAGGTCTACGGCAGGGGTCCCCAAACTGCAGCTGTCAGGCTTTGCTCCCTGCCTCCACCTCTCTTTAGTCCTGTGTGGTCACAAGCTCCAAAGCAGGGGGGTCTCCCAGAGGCATACAGGACCCTGCCGTGATTTCTGGGTCCCCCAGCTTGCTTGGCACCACACTGGAGACTCCTGGGCTGTGGGATGCCTTTGCTGTACATCAGAGACCCTGTACTGTGGGCGATCCATGGGTGGGGGGGGGTGGGGGGGGTTGCTG
>NW_005842850.1:150180-152027 GCF_000455745.1 Alligator sinensis | reverse complement strand
CCCGTTGGTGGGTGTCTCCCCTAGCCAGGGCACGCCAGGTTTTCAGGGGGGGGTCCAAACCCCTCCCGGAGAGCAGATCGCAGCACCCCGCCCCCGCCCGCCTGGCCTCCCTCTGCTGCCGAGGCATGCTGCAGTGTTTGCCACCGCAGCAGTCTGTTACCATGGAAACGCCGGGTACCCCGCATTGGATGCAGGGTGGGGGGATGCCTGGAAAGGGAAAGGGAAGAAGAGGCTCTGGGTGGCCTGGGATGGAGGCACTGGAGGCTGGTCCAGCTCCAGGCCCCCGGGAAGGCTGGGGCCCAGTGGCAAGGGGGTCTCTGGGGCCTCTGCACCAATCTGTGGCCCCGTGGCTCACTACAGTGGCCCAGCAGGATCCTGTGGCAGCCAGCTCCTCCTGACATGCCCTGGAAACTGTCCCCAACAGGACAGCTCCTAACCCTCCCCAGAGCCCTGGGGCAGCTGATCCATTGCCCGAGGCCGGACCCTAAATCCCTTGGATCTCCCCCTCTGTCCACAATGGGGTCCCCCTCCCCCAGCCAAGCCCCAGCTCTGTTGCCACTAGACCTGCCAGCCTTGAGAACGTGCCACCATCTTGAGGCTGGCACCCAGTGGCCATCAGCATCAGGCCCTGCCGGCTGTGGGGGAACTGTCCGGCCTGATCCTGGCTTGTGGACGGGAAATCCGGAGGGAGGATTAAGGGAGAAGCCATCTGCTCTGGAGCTGGGAGGGCTCAGACTTGCATGGAGGGGTGTCACCTCACGGCAGGGCTGTGGGAGCCGACGAGAGGTTCCCATAGATGCCCCCAGCCCTGGGGACATGAGAAGGGAGCGTGGCTGTCAGGGTGCTGGCAGCTGGAGCCTCCGCAAGCATGGACACCCACTGCAGGGAGGCACCGGGAGTCCCCCAGCCCCGAGGCCTTGCCTCCAGGCTCTGTATCTCCTGGCACCAGCAAACATGATGCGCCTGGCGGCAGGGA
The DNA here is from genome assembly GCF_000455745.1 of Alligator sinensis. Lineage (NCBI taxonomy): Eukaryota > Metazoa > Chordata > Crocodylia > Alligatoridae > Alligator > Alligator sinensis. The sequence goes on along the minus strand of NW_005842850.1, from coordinate 151,051 downwards.
GTTTCTCCAGGTGTCTCTAAGAGGAGGGAACCCTGGCCCGGTGCCCCTGGGTCTCGGGGGGACGGGGACAAGGGGGGAGAGCCTGTGTCCAGCAGCCTCTGTGAACCTCCCTGTGCTCCCCACAGCAGGGAGGGCCTAGCTGATACAACAGCCTGGGGCCACGCTTTGTGCCTTAGCTTCCCCTCCCAGCTGCATCCAGGCATTCAACCCACTCTAGGGCTGCTTGGACCCTGCAGCTTGACCATCGGCCCCAACACTGCGCTCAGGTCCTAGCCATGACCTTGGTCAGTCCAGCCTCAGCACCCCAGCCCCCTGCCCCAGAGCCACATACCCCCACCAGAGGCAGGCTTCCCTCCCCCCCAAGCGTTTCAGCAGCTGGTGGCTGGGGGGCACCCCAACCCCTGCACCCCCCCATCTCCACAGGCCAGCAGGGCCTGGCGTGTCACCGCATCCCACCCCGGGATGTCCGGGAGGAACCCACCAGGCCCTGATGGGGAAGAGGGAACCGGGTCCCAAGCAGTGGCAGCACTGGACAGCAACACCAAGTGGGGGGTTAAGAGTCTTGCCAAGGGCCGGCGCCAGCCACCAGTGGCAGGGCCAGCCTTAGGTCCAGGGCTGGTATGGGGAGCCTCGTGCACGTCTCTGCTTGGAGACAGTTACGGTGGGGGAGACCCAGGGGAGCCGTGCCAGGCTGGGGTGGGGGGCAGGCAGAGGGCTGGCGTAGGCACGGCCACCGCAGCCCACCTGCTGGGAACCTCTGGCAATGCACCCTGGGGCAGGCAGAGGGCTGGCGTAGGCACGGCCACCGCAGCCCACCTGCTGGGCACCTCTGGCAATGCACCCTCCCACCCCCTGTGCCTCAGTTTCCCCA
>NW_005842850.1:119873-148683 GCF_000455745.1 Alligator sinensis | reverse complement strand
TGGGCGGGGCCGGGCAGCCCTGGCTCTGCCCCCGCCGCCCCCCCCGGGACCTAGGACTCTGCAGAGGGGGCTCCCCAGGGCCCAGGCCCGTGGAGGGGAGCATGTGGGACACCCCAGCCATGGCCAGAGCCAGGCAGGGCCCGTCTGCCCCAGCATCCCCTCCGCCCATGGGAGCGCAGCCGGGCCAGGGGCAGAGCCGGGCAGTGTCCACTTGGCCCGCAGGGCTTGGGCTGAAGGATGGGGGCTGCCCAGACTTGCATGGGACACTGAACACCTCCCAGTCTCCCCCCAACCAGGCCAGGTCCGCTCTTGGTCTCCAGGACAGCATGGACCTCGTCCGCGTGCCCTCATCACACCTCCGCTCCCAAGCTCTGGCCTGGTTGGGTTTTTCGCCCTGCTCTGGCTGCGAGAAGGGGCCTGGCGTCCCCATCACAGGACCTCTGGGGCCGGCTTGTGACTGCGGCACAGAGCACGGCAGTCCTCACAGCTGCGGTAGAGGCCGCAGCTCCTGCCACTCTTGGGCAGGCGCTCTCTGGCCTTTATCAGCGCTGGGACAAGCCCCAGCTGGCTGCCAGTCTCTCCCCATCGCCTGATTCCTGGAGCTGGGGCTTTAAGAAAAGCAGGCCTGAGGCCTATGAGGAAACCAGCAGAGCTGGGGGCAGTGGGAGGGCTGGGACTGCAGTGCCTGATGTCAGGGGCCACAATCTTACCTGCTTTGCCACCAGTGGCTGAGGGAAACGGGGATCCCTGGCCCAGCTGGGTCTCAGGTCTGGTTCCTCCCAGCACGGAGACGAGACAAAAGGGTCGGAAGACCCTGGGCAGCCGTGAGCGTTGGATGGAGGGGTTCGGTGTGGCCTGGTGTCCCTGAACTCGGGGATCTCCATTGACTGGGAAAGGGGGCTGACTGCAGGTCGTCCAAGTGCTGGGAAGGCTTTGTCCCAGAGAGGCCTGAGAACGTGCAGACGCAGCATGGTGCCCACCTCCCTGCTGGCAGCCAGCCCAGGCAGTCTCAGGTTTGAGTGGCATAGGGCTGCTTTTTCCCTCAGTGCACCAAACACCCACGCCACCAGCCTTAGGGGCTGCCTGCCTGGGGTGGTGGTGGGGGGAGTCTCGGTGTCCCCAGCCCTTGACTGCATGCTGGGCCACACGTGCCTCCAACCTCTAGGATTGGGACCACTGGAACCATGGACTGTGTGGGGAGGGAGCACTCCGAAGCCCTGAGACTCACAGGTTGACTGGAGTAGATGGGGACCACCCAGCACGGCCCCCAGCCCCGCTACGCTAGGCACGGACCCAGGCACAGCCCGTGTCTCTGCCAACAGGGAGACACCCCTGCCCTCCCCAGCTTGCGCAGCCCAGGCGTGGCAGCTTGTCCTACTCACAGCGCCAACTCCCTGGGAGCCCTGCTCCGTTTCAAAACCAGGATTTCTGCTCTCACCATAGCACTGGGGTTACCAAGCCTTCTTCTGGAGGCAGGTCCTGAGCGGCAGGTGTGGCCATGGCCTAATCCAGGTTGCCCTTGAGGCCACGTGTTCATCTTTCCCTGTCGGGTTGGGGGCAGCCAGAGTGGGGGATGGCCCCTTCCCTGGGCAGCTGGGGACAACATCTGCCCCCACAAGGCAGGCTCCCATGGGGAAAGTGACTTCGCACTCGGCCATCCAGGAGCAGGGATCATGTCACAGGGTGTGGCTCTGGGCTGGCTATTTTGGGGCTACCAGGTGTGGAAGGCAGGAGGATTTCATGTCTTGTCTTAGCCTAAGTTGTGTCTCCTGTCCCTTTAAATCTGTAAAGTTGCGGGTAGGTGCCTGAGAGAGCAGCCTTGGGATGACGCTGGATGCCCAGACCACTGCCAGGGCAGGCTAGGGCACGGAGGAGGTGCCCCCCACCCTACTACCTGCTGTCTGTGTGAGCCAGGAGCCCTGCCAGGCCAGGGGCGAGCAGGCAGCTGGCACGGAGGTTGATATGCGTGCTGCAGGCAGCTGTGTGGCTGCACAGAGCCCACTCCCATGAGTGCTGGGTTCCCAGGAGTTGCGGGCAGCTGCAGGCTCGGCCTTGGGGGCTGTGGTTGCTTCAGGGTACAGCCTCAGGGCCCGGTCCCCCCCAGGATGTGGGGCAGTGAGTCTCCAGTTTCTCCCACACCCAGATGTCTAGGAGCATGGCCTCCCCACCTCGCCCAAGCAATGGGGAAACCCAACATTGCAGGCATCTCAGACAGGGCAAACAGCAGTGTCCTATGGCCACCCAGCCCTGGCCTGAGCGCCCCAGCAGGGAATCGCACAGAGACAGTGGCTCCGACAAACACATTTATTGCGAACCCCAGCAGGTGGGTGGGACTCACGGGCGCAAGGCACTGGCAGCTGGCTTGGGGTGATATGGGACGTGAGGTGGGAAGAAGACAAGCCGGCAGAAGTCCCTTGCGGAAGTGCCGGGGGTCAGGACAGTATGGCAGGGCCACAGGGATCCTGGCAGCACCCATCCCATCTCTCAGCCCCTGTGGGACTGGAGGACGGAGCAGGGACAAAGCGACCCGGACATGTCTGGTGCTGACAGCTGTGCCCCTTGCTGGTGCTGGGAGAGCTGTGTCCATCCCCTGGGCAGTAGGGCCCTCTGCACTGTGAAGGGGCTACTGAGGCCAGCCACGGCCCCCAAGTGATGACGGGCTGCCTGTCATGGCATGTGGCAGGCACTGGGGCTCTGTAGAAGGCAGTGGCCATGGGGCATGGAGGGAGAGGTCCTGGGGCCAAGCCACAGCTCCGAGATGGCATCCCCCGGCCTCCGCTCTCCCTGGAAGAGCAAAACAACCCTGGCGCTGGTTGCCATGGTGACAGAGGACGTCAATCTGCATTGGCGAGGCTTCGCCTGTGCTCGGGTGCTGGGCTGGGGGGGGCAAGGGGGCGCCCACCCACGCTCCCCCTCACCCCCCATGCTGCTTGAAACCAATCCAGAGGCTGGAGCCAGAGCAGGAGCCGGAGCCTGCTCCTCCATCAAAACTGCACGGCACCGGGGGAGATGTTGAACATGGAAGGGTCAAACTTCTGGCCACGGAAGGGGGAGCCCTCGGCGTCCCAGCCCTTCTTCAGCATCTCATGCACCTTCTGTGGGAGGCAACAGGCTCTGCTCAACCCCGTGGGCTCCACCCCACCCCCAACTCCAGCCTGGCCAGGGCATCCCACATCTACTTGCAGCCTCTAGCCCTGGGGAACCCCAATGCAACCCCTTATTCTGGGCTTTCCCATATGTTACCTCTCAGGGGCCAAGATCCCGCCATGCTGGGAGCCAGAGCAAGGCCAGGCTGACTCTGGTGGCCCTTGGGGGAGGGAGATGTCATGTGCCCACTCCAGCAGTCCCCAAATTGTGGACCCGGCTCCCCCTTGGGATCTCTACCAGACTTTGGCTTATGGGGCACTGTCCTCAGGGCTTGCCTGGGGAACTGCAGCTGGTGCATCTCCTGGCTGTGAACCAACCTCTTGGGGCCTGCAACCCTCCCAAGATGGACAACATGGCTCTTGTTGCCAGCCATGGGGTGCTGGCTGGGGCAGCCCTGGGTCTGGGATGCACACGCTACACCTTCAATTTAAGGTGCCACACACCAGCCCCAAAGCTGCTCTGCCTTGCACGTGGAATGTCTTTGTGGCTGGCTGGCCATTGTGTGGCACCATAAATTGGACATGCAGCATATTGCTATTTATGGCACGGCAGGCATAGCGCCATAAATGCAACACCCATAAGAAGCCCGTATGTGTGTGCATGCTGCGAGGAAAATCGTGGAGTTGGCACTACCACAATGGATGCCCAATGTCCATGCACCAGAAGGTGCCCATACAACCAGGCTTGATGTTTAGAGCTAGGGACATTGGGTTCTCACAGAGATGGCATTCCCAGTAGGAGCTATTAGCAGTGTTCCCTGTAAGCTGCGCGCCCCATGCAGCTTAGAGGGAATGCTGCCTATTAGGGCAAGTCAAGAGCCCCTGGCACTCACTTGGGGTCTGGACCCCCCAAGGGCAGGCAGAAGCCTGCACCACGAGACCTACCAGCTCATGGCTCTGAGGTTTGCCCTGCAGCTTCTGGTGGTAGTCAAAGGTGAGGCGGTCCAGCACGGCATGTTCCTCTTCATCCACCGTGGCCATGGAGCGCTCCTTGTTGATCTTGTCTATGTCGATGGGTTCCTCCCCCTCCAGGATGGCATTCCACCAGTACTCGTCCCCCTTGCTCAGGTTGATCTGATGGCAACAGGCACTGTTAGCTGTGGAAACCCTGGACTACCCCTGATGAGGGGGGCAGGGAAGAAGGGGGGGGGAGGGGGCAGGAGGGTGGCATGTCCCAGCTCTTCCGTCTGTGCCCCTGTGTTTGCCCTATAACCCCAGCCTGGGCAGGTTGTGACATGCCCAGGAACAGGGAGTTGTGGCTTAGAGCCGAGCCAGTGTGTGGCTGGGGCAGCTGCATGCTCTTGGGGCTACAAGGGAATGTGGAGAAAATGGGGGGCTCCTGGCTGAAGCCAGCTACAGCTTCACAGCCACAGGACTCATAAGCAGCACTGCATGATTAGGACATTGAGAGCATCTCTGAACAAGTGGCTGGGTCTGGGGACCCATGTGCAGCTCTGAGCATCACAGTATGTCCGTCTCGCTCACCTTGGGTCAGGAGGGAAGGAGCCAAGGTCTTCACCACAGGCTTCCAGACCTATTTGCCTGGGAGGCAGCCTGGAGATCTCAGTGCTGGTGAGTGAAACCAACAGTGGGCTGGAGGTGGCTGAGTTCTAGGGACAAGGCACCTGGCATGGGGTTTAGGGTTTCTTTCCTTATCATTCAGTGGGGAAGACAGTATCCCAAATCTGAGCCAGGCAACAAGCAATCAGGGCCACCATGCTGGTTGTGGCTCTATGACAGCACCAACACTGGCTTTAAGGGAAGCAAAATCCAGCTAGAAGCAACTGCAGAGACACTGCACAGGACTGTGGAGATACCTGGCCTCACTATAACTATGCTAGTGCAGCATGAAGCCTGGCAAGGGCTAGCCTGTGCCAAGCTGCCTCTGGTGCCCTGAATAATGCCAGCTCAGGTGTCTCTCTGCTGAGCTCTGGCATGTCCTTATGCCTGGAACTGGTGTGCGTTGGGAGTGCTGGGGCTAACGCCATCTGGCCTGGAATATGCCATCACTACAAAGCAATGAGGATGTCACGGCAGGGAAAGGGCAGACCCATGACTGCAGAGTTACAGGCCAGAAGTTTAGGGGAGAGGATGGGTGTGAAGCAGATGGGAGAGAAAGAGTGGACCTGGTGCCCCAGTATCAGGTGGGAGGTTTCAAGCAGAGGGGTGGGCACGGGCTGGGCAGTGAGGAGGGTGAGAAGCTATGTGCTGCTGAGACAAGCCAGGGGTGGCCAACCCAAGGCATGTGTTCTACAAGTGACAAGGGGACGAGCAACAGGGATGGGACTGGGAGCACAAACAGAGCAAGAGATGGGGCAGGGGAGCACAAAGTGGAGCAGCAGATGGGACAGGGGGCACAGGCAAGGAGCATAAAGCAGAGCACCAGACAGGGCAGGGGTAGAACACAAAGCAATAGATGGGGCAGCGAGCACAAAGCAGAGCAGTGTATGGGCCCAGGAGCACAGGGCAGGGAACCACAAAGCAGAGCAGCAGACATGGCAGGGGAAGAGGATCAGAGTGACACTTGGGGAAGGTGCAGGGCTTCATTCAGGGCACACGTGCCCAAAGGGCTGGCCCTCGCTGGGATAAGGAACAGGGAAATGGGGGGGATGGGAGAAGAGACAGGAACAGCAGGACAGACGAGCTGGGATCTCCGATGATGGCGAGTCATCAGAAATCCCCATGAAAGTCCCACTCCAAAGACACCATTCCATCCCCCTGGCAGTGATCCGGTGCCAACGCTACTGACCAAGCCACCCCGTTTCCCCCCCCACAACAGGGTGTCACTGGGGAGGCTGGCTGGGCCAGACAGCCTGGCATTCATGTAGCACAGAAGGTGACTGGCAAGGAAAGGAGGTGGCAGATTGGGTCACAAAGGGGGAGAAGGGGTTCAGGGTGGGGGCAGCAGTGGAGCCGAGGAGGTGCTCTCAAGATCACAGAAGGCATCAGCTCTGATCCACGGGGCCCAGGGTCAGAGCTGAGAGATGCAGGGAGAAAAAGAGTGCTGCGCGATGATTACCAGCGCCCTGGTAGCCAGGTAGGTGCCAGACAAGCGCTTCACTAGTCAGTCTAGGCTGGACTCGGCTCCACTGAGAGGCGGGGGAGGGGAACGTGTTGTGCGCGGCACCCGGCATGTTGCTAAAAACAGCTCACGGGGAGCTATTTTCAGCATAGTCTTTGACAGGCCAACCGGTGTAATAGAGAAGGCTAAATGCATCCACAGGGCTTGGGGCTGGCAGCTGCCTGTCTTCTTAGGAGGGTCTCGGGTGGGATACCAAGCCAGCTTGTAGGGGTTGGTGGAGCATCTGTCCCTGCAATGCCAAGGCATCTCAAGGCCTGCAGAGCTTGGTGGGACAGCACTGGCGTGGGGATTAAGGAGCACGTGCCAAGTTCCCCCCATGGCTGCCCAAAGATCCCTACACCCTTCATGACTGTTTTGGGGAAGGAGATGGAAATAAACCTGCTCCAGCCGTGCTCTGGAGGGGATCTAGTTACGGTGGCAGATTCTGCAGCCACCCTGGCTGAGCTGGTCCTGGTAGGAAAAGGGGAATGAAAGAAGCCAAGAGGGTAGAGGCAGAGCAATGCATAGTGGACATGAATGTGAGCACTGGAAGATCAACCAGATGGATCCAGCTGAGGGGGATGAATACTGTATTGTCTGGCATACAACACGCACCTCTCCCCACAAACCAGCAGTAAGTAACTGGATAGGGAGCCCATCCAGCTCATTGCTCTGCTCCCTGTGAGTTGCCTGCAGATTTTACTTTTGCCTGTAAGGGGCAGAAACTGCTCTTACCATATTTCTCCAATATAATGCATACTGCCATTGCTTGCAGTTGGGGTTTTTTTTTGGGGGGGTGGGGTGGGGGGGGTGTTGTTCTGTATGCCAGTAAAGACAGCAGACACAAATTAAAAGAAACCAGTTGGAACTGCAGAAACCAGCACTCCCAACATGAAGCAGAACATGTCATGCCCTCTGGAGGCACTGATCCAGCCTCAGTTGAGGGCCACCCAGAGCCATGGCATAGTTCCAAACTGTCCTGCTCCCAGCAAGACAGTGGTAGGGAAGTGTTGGCCCTGAGCCCGGGTACACACAGAGCAAGGAGGCGTGAAGGGTTCACTTGATGTGTGCTCAGCTCAGTGGATACAGATGCAACAGGGATCCCAGGCAGCTGGATCCCAGTAGGCTGAGGGGAATGGATGGATCTAATGTGCCCAGTGGCTTAAAGAGCAGCTCAGATTACAGGGCAGGTGCTGAGCTCTGCACAGTGGTTCTTGGCTCTTCCTCACCTCGGTTCCCCAAAGCAGCATGCCAGGGAAGTCAAGACCAAAGCCATCTTCTAAGCCCAGCATAAAGGGGTGGGCATCACTGGCACTGATACTCATAGCAAAAGGAATTCCAGAGTGCGAGGCTGAGCCTTGGCAGCTGCTGAATTTCCAGCTGAATTTCCAACAGGCTCATTTATCATAATCCCAAGTGGCAGATGATGCATCTTACTCCAGACAACGCCTGTCCCATGCCCCAGCCTGGCAGAGAGAGAGGCCAGCAGCCCCAAGCTCAGACCATTCATGACCAGACAGTGCCCACCTTCTCAGGCAGCCACAGGCAGTGAATGAATTAGGGAGAGGGAAGAGGAGACTTCTGTCACAGCTCTCCCAGAGAGACAGCAGCTCCCATAGTGGTGCCTTGTGTCCCACAGTTCCACCAGCTGAAGATCCCCACAGCTCTACTAGTGTGTGGCACAGTCAAGAGCTGAATGGTGCCTGTGAGAGGAACACCTGCCACAGGAAGTAGACAATGTCCCTTGGGTCCTACATCGCCAGCTTGCAGCCCCCTTCCTCCAAAGGGATGCTATTTACCGTGCAACTGTATTTTTGTTGACATGGGGACACCCAGCATGCCTCACGGTGAGAACTACCACACACACCACGCCTTCGGGCGAGCTACTGGATTTACAGAACAGCCAGGCTGGCAGGGCCCTTGGGAGGCCACATCTAGTCTAAACAAGATCAGCCCATGTGAAACCAGCTGTAGGTTTTGGAGGAAGAGACCAGGTGTGCACAGAACAGAGGTGGAGGAGTTCCAGAGGGTATGGTTGCTACAGCTAAGCCAGGCCCATGCACTGGGCCCAAGATCCAAATGCCTTGGCCTTTCCAGAGAAAGCTGGCAGCAGAGACCCATAGGCAAGTGTGTGAGTGTGTGTGTACATGTGTATACAGGTCTGACAGACAGGACCATGGGTGTGTGTATGTCTGCATGTGGGTGTATGCACCCATGTACAAAGGGCTGACAGACAATGCTTTGTGTGTATATTTGCATGTGTACAGGCCTACCAGACAGGGCACTCTGTGTAGGTGTGGTGTGTGGGTGTGTGCAACCAAGCAGGCAGGGCCCTCTGTGTAGGTGTGGTGTGTGGGTGCACAAGCTTGGCAGACAGTTCTCTGCAGACATGGTGTGCATACATACTGTGTGTGTAAACCAGGGCCCTCTGCATGTGTATGCGCGCGTGTGTATGTTCTTACCAGCACACACTTCCCCGGCTCCAGGCTCCAGAGGGAGTTCTCTGTGTTAATCTTGTGGGTGAGCTTCCCTTCCACCAGAATGCGCTGTCCATTGCCCTCCTGAAGGGCTACACGCAGCCAGCTACTGCCGATCTCCACAGCTACCTGCAAGCACACAGAGGGGATGGCATCAGCAACGTACTCCCTCCTGGTGCTCCTCCTCCCTTCCCTGTGCAGCCCAGAGAAAGAGTTGCAGTTTCAGGATGTGAGGGGTCAACCAGCGAAGGACATTCAGTCATTCAGCATGGGACAAGGCAGCTAATGGATAGGGCCTGGCTCCATCCCAGTCAAAGCAGGGGCGAAAATTGCTCCCCTTCTCCATGCTGCGGATTCCTTCCAAGTGTAACAGCTGCAGGTCCCCCCCCATCTGGCATGAAACATCTCGGGAACCTATATGTAGTAAGGACCAAGCCCTGTTACTGAAAGCAGGGCTGGGCAGTAGAGGTAAAAAGCTGCAGAGCCCCAGATAATGAACACCTGGCAGCTCATTAGATCAGGGCCTGCTGAGGTGTCCTCAGCTCAGGAGCAGGAAGAACCAGGGGCTATGAACTCTTTGCACCTGAGGCAGGGAAGGTCATCTGACCTGGACAGAGCTGGAAGCTCACTGTGGGGAGCAGAGCAAAACACCCGCAGTGAGGCTGACCCTGACTATGCTAAGTGAAGGAGATCTCTATGAAGGAAGCTGAGAAGAGGTACCAGAGACTGGGAAGGGAACTGGGAGTAGACCCAGGAGGGTCCAAGTTGGGAGAAGCCAGCAGAACAGAGGAGAAGCCTGAGGGACAGCTTGGAGAAAGGCCCCCCCAGCTGCAACTGACTGCTTTTGCAGTTGGCTTTGTTTGCTGTTTAAGCTGAGGCCTGGGAGTGGCAGAAGGGGAAGAAAGGAGGCTGCTGACGATACCCCATAGAGAGGCCTAGCTTATAGCAGGCTGATAGAGGCACAGTGAATGGCAGACCAGGCAGTCAGAGCCTTGAGAGACAGGGCAGAGGGGCAGGAGCTCTGAGACACTGGATGGCCCAATGGAGGAGAAAATGGGGATGCCTATTCTCATCTCATGGGAGGGGAATTGTGTTACACCTGCACCCTTTGAGGTGTGTGTGTGTGTGTGTGTGGGGGGGTGTGTGTGTGTGTATCAGAAAAACATCAGAATGTGTATATATATATATATGTTCTTTTTTTTTTTTCATTCTAAATTGGACACCTACCAAATGGTAAGCCATCTTATTAGGGAATTTCAAAGCTCAACTAAGGGCCCTAGACAGTTGTACTGAGGAGAGAATGCCCTAGAAGGGGTGTGGGGACTGTGGCACCCACCCCTCTCCAGCCTGCACAGGAGCCAGGGGCTGGCTCATGGGGAAATGACAAGAGAGACAAGACAGACAGGATTCCCAGCCTGCTCCCTCCCAGCAGGGCTGCCATATGGGACGACTACCTGGAACCGACCCGCTGTGGAGACAATGTCCTTCTTCCCCACGGAGCTGGCGGCAGTGGCTGCCTCAGGCCAAGGAGCAGCATCACTTTTGATCTCCAGAGACACCATATGTTTCCCTTTCTGCCTGATCTCAAGAGGCAGCCGACACCAAAGGCCTCTGCAGTGAGCACCAGGTGCGAAATTTGCTCTCCTTTCCACCCCCCTCCCACTCCCCTTGGTTGCAAAGAAGAATTTGGGAACATATTGGAGACACCAGCCTTGAATTTGGAGGCGAGACAAGATTTTGCTCCCTCGGCTTCAGCTCCAGCTTTGTGGTTCTCACTGGAACCGTTATTGCGTTATCTGTTACCCAGACGATTGTGGGTGACTCAGTGCCACCCCACACGGGGACTGCATGGCAGCTGTGCTTGATACCGGAGATGAGACCAGTGTACTAAGTCCTCCTGACGGGCACCTGGTGAGGGGAAGAGCCAAGGTGAAGGGCCCAAGAACATGGAGCTGAGGGGGAGAGGAGATGTTGGGGCTTCCACCATTTCAACGCTGCTCTGTGAAGGCAAACCAGGAGAGAGGCAGTGATGAGACTTGAGTACAAGAGAAATGGAAAGTCTCTACATCAGTGGTTCTCAGCTGGGGTCCCATGAGATCTTTTTCAGGGTGTTGTGGGATGTTGCAGAGTATAACCCCATTAGGTGCATGGACATCTACACATGATCCATGGGAGTCCAGAGTGTCCACACTATCCAGCCTTGCTGAGCTCTCTGCAACAGAAGACTTGCTCTGTTTTTCTTTTGCATAGTTAAGAACCAAGGGAAAGCAAAAAGCCAGCCTTTTCTGCAGGGGGCCTTGACTCTAACAAGGGAACCATGGCTCCAAGCTAATAAGCTACTTGACGGGAGATGCCCAAAGGGAAATCCAAAGAATCAGAACAGTGGGGTAGAACTGCCTGGCCCAGCGATGACCCGAGGAGCCTAACATATCCTAGTTCAAGGCAATGCTATGAGCCAAGCAGGAAATACGTAGGGACTCCACTGGGGATCTCAGCACCCGCTGCTCTTTGGTCTGCAGGCAGGGGCCTTGTCCCCCAGTGGTTCTGTCCAGGTCTCCTTTTGCCTACAGGCTGAGCTAAGGGAAGAAAGAAGCTGCCCAAAATTTACCCCAGGTTGGTCTCTCCAGGACAAAGGCAGCCTGCTCCTTCAGCAAAACCTGGAAGCCACAGGTGGTTCAGTCAAATCCTGGAGCCACAGAACATTTAGCCAATGAGTGAATAATTCATTAAACCCAACTTGTGATGCATTTTATGAGGCAGTTAAGAGAGAAGCACCTCCAAGGATTCTTCTGGGAATAATGAGACAGTATCAGCATGGAGGCCCAGATAATGTGTGTGGCCAGGAGCAGAGGGAGTTTACTGCAACCTTTCAAACGAGATTAGAAAAGGCGCAAGAAGATGCCAGGAGATAAGAGAGCATCCAGGCAGGGCTTATTATTTTCAATCAAGTCAACAAAGGATACAGTTATTTGTATTTGAAATGGCACTGGTGAAGGGCCGTAGGGCAGTGTACCAATGAAGGGAGAAGCTAGCAAGAGGGTGGAACACCCTAAATGGGGTTGGATAGGAGATGGAAAGGTGTTTCATGCGAGTCCATCTTGATTGGAATGACCTGATATGACAGGGAGGCTTGTTAGCAGAGCTCTGGTTCTAGAAGGTCCTGTCCAGAAGATGAGATGGGTCCTGATGTAAGATAACCAGGCTTCCTGGATAAGGAAAAATTGACTGTGGCTTGTTAAAAATCTCTGAGTTACAAGGTCCACAGATCCACTGGCTAAGGGCCTCTCCACCTGCACCTGAGGCCAACAGACCAAACCAGACATGTCCGTTAGTAGCATGGGAAGGGGTGGCAGCTGCACTGCATGGTCCACCAGTTAGGATGGCTTCCCCTCATGAAGAATATCCACTGGCAGCTGAAATGGGCTATTTCCAGCTGCAGTTTGTTACTCCATGACCTAAAGAAATGCTCTAGAGCAGGGAGAAGTGGATCTCTGGATCCTACCTCAGGAGAAGGAAGTTTTTCAATAAGATGATTGGGGTTCCCTATTTTCTCCAGGGCTGAAGGTAGTCTTACGTAGAGTTTAGATTGTTTATATGGGATGGTTTGGATAGGGCTGATTCTGCCTCCGGCAGGGTGTTGGACTAGATGACCTCTGGAGGTCCCTTCCAGCCCCACTTCTCTATGACTATGACTCTCCTAAGATGGGTCTTGCAGATGCATTAACCATTGAAGTTTTCATCACAGCCTCCACAGTAGTGCTGAACCAAAATAGATCTATATGCAAGGCTTGACATGCCTTTTCTGCCATCACCCACTCAGGCTGTAAGCACATGTTCCAGCTCAGATTCCATTGTTGATTATCCAGGAGCTGGACACTAGGTTGTCTTTGATGGCCTACCTCAGAAGAAGGTCTCTGATGGCCAACGTTCCCACTCTATTAGTGAGACCACAGTTTGAAGCACCCTTCTAGCAATGGCGGTAGTCAATGATGCCATGACACCCGTGGAGAACCTTGGCTGTTTTTCAGGACTCTGGGTGTCTTGGCCTAAGAGGCTGCTACTGCTGTAAGCCATTAGGTCCTTTAACTTCTGTGTTCCACCAGATACCCAAATGGTTGCAAAGCGCTCATTTTCATGATGGGCTTGGAGACTGTGTCCTGTCCTAGGAGACAGATGCTTGACCACTGAGGCCAGTGCATATGGAGACCTCTCTGCTTGATTGTTGCAGCTCCTGGCTACAAAGTGACGTGCCCTGGGAAAGCTCAACGGGCACAGAGCATGGCAAAGCTTGCAGTGCAGTCCAGATCACTGGGAACATGCTGTCCCCTGGCTTTACTGTGTGTGCCAGCTGGTCATTCAGTGCAGGAAGCAGTAGCTGTGGGTATAGACAGACGTGCATCCTCTCTGCCTCTCGGGAAGTGGAAGCGAAGCTACTCATTTACCAGCTCTTTCATTCAGGGGCGAAATTCAATCGTCACTTGATAGGTGTGGACAGATGACACGGTTCCAATGGATCAGCTGATGCAAGCTTGTTCCCCCCCGCTACAACATTTCAAGCCATATGACATTCAGTGTATTCACAGTCCCTGATACCCACCTCCTCTGTGCCATGACCCTGGCCTCCTCTTTCCCAGCTGCCATGGTTCCCCAGGACAACTACGTACCATTGGACTTGTGAAGGACAGGTGTGGGAGACAGCCCCATCTCAAGAGCAGTATTCAGGGGCTACACCAGCTCCCTGCTTCCTAGAGCTCAGAGCTGTGGCAGGCCTGGGCGCTAAGCTAAAAGCAGAGCTCAGCTCCGCAACACTGCTTTCCACAGCAATAATTTCTCGGCACACAAAACCGCCCACGCACACCCACGCAAATCAGGCAGGCAAACACATGCCAGCAGCTGAAAAGCTGGTGATTTCTCCTGCGTGCCATGGAGGAAGGAATGTCATCATCATTTCTAAGTGCTTGGGAATTGCTTAGACCCATGAGGGATATGGGTGGGGGTGAACCTAAGTAGATCAAAGAGGTGGCAGTGATTGAGGAAGCCCTCTGCCCACCCCATCCCCTGCTGCTCACTGACAGTCTGCAGAGCTTCCCCTGAGAGAGAGAGGGGAGGACAAAAAAACACCCTTTAGCTTGCCAGGGCTGGTGTGTCATAGCAACAGACTTACTTCAAAAGTTAACCATGTTTAAAGAGCACTTCTAGTCATCACTGGGTGCTGGGAAGTAGTTCTTAGTTAGGGGACCCCAATGAAGGCGATGTGGATCCTGCCTTACTAGTTAGTGGCAAATGACTCATGGAACTTTCCAGGTGCCATCAGGCCATGAATCTCAAATCCTTTTACCTTTGGATTGGGTAGAAAAAGGTCCCATTAGGCCTCAGGCTTGGAAATCGAGGCAGATTTTCTGTGAGCAAGGCTTTATCTGTTTGGGGAGGAGGAGAGTTTAACTAGGGAGTGTCCCATGATCACCCAATCTCACTGGTGTTTTCAAGTGACCAGTGCCAGATGAAGACAAGGGGGATATATCACTTTTGCAATTCCTCCTGCAGATGGCGAGGCCAGGAACTTGTTGGTGTCCCTAGAGAACTCTGGTTCAGATGTGGCTTAGCGAAGAGACATGACAGCCTGGTCATCTTGTTCCCAGTGGGGTCCTTTCACATCAAACAATGTGGTGCTATGGCAATGCAGCTGCCTACCTATACAGACTGTGGGGTGGGGACGGGGACCAAAAGCATTGCTTCCCCTCTTCATCCACATCTCATCCCATTGCATGATGACACCCATGTTCCAGCCAGAGGCTTGTCAGGGTCCTTTTTAATCCCATCCAATGTCTGCCCTTCAGCACAAGATGCTGCAGCGTCCTGAGTACCAGGGCAGGACTCAGGGCTGGGCTGGAACTGTAAAGGGAAGCTACCAGAGCAATAATGACAGACAGTGTCTCCTAAGAGCCCAGCTCTGGGAAGCCCCCTACACAGAAGGGTGCAAGAGGGGACAGTGGGATTGTATCACTACAGAAGGCAGCCGGCTCTGTGTCCTATGGTCTGCCACAACCTCCCACGCCTTCCTGGAAATGGGGGATCGTTTGGAAAAAAATAATTAAGATTCACCCCTTGTCCACCCTGCAGAAGGGGCTACAAAGTGCCCCCCCAGGTGACCTCACCCAACACCAACAGCCTGTCTTGGCTACAAGCATCTCCCACAGCTGGGATTCAAGTTCTGTGGCACTGTGCGCAGATCAAACCACATAGTCCCCTGCACAAGAAGTGCAGGCTATAGTTTCATAGTAGTTAGGGGTCAGAAGGGACCTAAATAGATCATCTAGTCTGACCCCCTCCACCACTGGCTGGAGCACATGCTGGCATCACACGACCCCAGACAGGTGTTCATCCAACCTCTTTTTGAATTTACCCAAGGTAGGAGCGAGGACCACTACCCTATGACAGAGGCAGGGGATCTTCTTCTGGGGCAGAACCCCCATCCCTTTCTTTTGCTACATTTTATAGACCCTATAGAAACCCTGTGTGCTGTACACCCCCTGCTGGCCTCTCAGGAGCGCTGCGGCCTGGTCTCTCCACCCCCTAGCTGGCCCTGCCACCATCAATTAGGCCTCTGTGCACCCACAGCTACTCTGGCAGGCTCCGGAGCTGTGTAGGTTGGAGTTGGTGAACAAAACCCAGCATGCTCACTTCAGCTGTCCTGATAACGCAGTGGAGGGGAGAAGGGAATCTGATCTCCCCAACGGAAAAGTACAGGGTTGGGCAGCGGCTGCCGCCAAAGGCTTCTAGGCCAGTGAGGGGTAAAAATAGCTTGCTGGGTTGGACAGAGGCTGGGCCTTGTCCCCAATCCAGCAGAGGGGAAAGGGAAGCGATTTAGCTCTGACAGCCCCATGCCACCTCCTGGCTATGAGATGCAAACAGGGCAGGTGGAGAGAAGGGTGGGGGAGCCCTGTCCCCCATGGGGTTTCCCTTGCAGGTATGAGCCAAGGAGAAGAAACAGCAAGACTGCTGCTCACAGGAAGCCCAGGCTAGAGATTGCAGCTGCTAATCCCTGATGGGCAGAACTGACCTGACACAGCAGGCCAGCTCCTCTGAGAAGAGGGCCACAGACAGGACCTCCTTGCTGTCCTCACCTGAGCCATGCTTTCTCAAACTCCCCAGCATCTTGGTTGCAGAGGAGTCAATCCAGCAGCCGACAGAGCCACTAGGCCCCCGGAGAAGGAAAGGGGGCAGCAAGGGAATCTGTTCAGTAGCATCTGCCTGGGGAAATGGTGGCTGGGCCTCGAGTCCATGGAAGAAGGGAGGTGAGAGGAAATATAGAATGTAGCCCTCTGATAAAGCAGCAAGCGTGGGCTGGAGAGTTGGGGCTGGGGTGGGGAATGCAGCCACAAGCCCCTAGCCCTGGGCCAGACACTCGGTGCTGCTGGGGATCAAGGGTTGAGAAGCCTTGGGCTACAGAGGGGGAGAGGGGAGGGGGAAACATGCCTGTTACCTGCTTGCCTTTCACAATGTGCTTGGGCACGGGCACTTTGATCTCCAGGTCACTGTAGTCTTGGGACCAGGCATAGTTTTCCCGCACAGCTCCATTGTAGCTGTCAGGGTCAGTCTGGAACTGTTCCTGCCTCCTGTGGGGGAGAGAGAGAGAATGGGAGGTGTCACACAGGGAACAGGGTGCATGATGCCAAGAGCTGCCTCCTTGAGGCCTAGCATGGAACCACCTTGCAGGTGGAATAGATAGATGCCCAGGGAAGGGGTGGACCTGCCATCACTAGAGGTGTTCAGGAAGAGGCTGGAGAGGCACTGGTCAGGGATGATCTAGGCGTAGTGATGCCTGTGCTCTGCTATGGGGATTTCCCTGGCTTCTGGGCTCTGTTAGTTGCTACATGGAGCCAGGAAGGAATTTTTCCCCTCCTGCTGGTAAGTGCCAGGGTTTTTTGGTTTTGTTTTTTTTTTTAAACTTAAGCCCAGGCTGGGAATAGTGACTGGGCTGTGCCAATGCTCTTGCTGGGACTTGAACCCAGAAGGTCCTGGCTAGAGGGTCTTGCTTCTCAGCTCAGGCTAAGGCCAATGCTACATTGGGGTCAGGAAGGAATTTTACCCCATGGTCAGGTTAGTACAGATTGGGGGGGGTCCCCTTCTTTGTCATGGCCTCTGCCTCGGATCTCTGGAGTGTGTGGTGCTTGGTGTTGTGTCAGGATTGACAATGTCATTTTACTATGAGGCTGGACAATGGATTTGTCTGGGATGGTTTGGACAGGGATAGACCTGCCTCAGGCAGAGGTTTGGACTAGATGTGACCTCTGGAGGTCCCTTTTGGCTGGACTGCTCTATGATTCTATGCTCCAGTGCCCGTTCTCCTCCTGGATATTCTCCACACAGGCTCAGAACAGCTACAGGGCTCAGCCCTGTCCTGTGGGACCCCTTGTGTGGGGAGGGGTTCTGGCACACTTATAATTTGCTCCCAATTCCTCCCTCCGTGGTACCAATGCAATTCCGCTGTGCCATCAGCACCATCTCCCCAGCCCAGTGAGGATTCGCTGATGGTATGCAGAATGCCCTACATCCACCCTCCCACTGCCTCCAGGCAAAGACCCCCAGAAGCCCAGGCACTGGGCTTGCTACTCCCACCAGCACCAGGTGACATGGGGCTAGAATCACAGAATCGAAGGACCAGAAGGGACCTACAAGATCATCAAGTCCGGTCCCCTGCCATGGGCAGGAAGTTATTGGGCTCAGATGGGCTCAACAAGGTGCTTGTCCAGCCTCATCTTGAACACCTCCAAGGATGGCAACTGTACCACCTCTGCTGGGAGTGTGTTCCAGCTTCTGGTGACCCTTACAGAGAAAAAGTTTTTTCTTATGTTCAGCCTGAATTTACCCTCTATTAGCTTGTGCCCATTGGTCACTGTCCTCCCTTGAGGTGCCTTCCTGAAGAGTTGCTCCCCTAGATCTTGATGCTCACCCCTGACAAACTTGTAGGAAGCTATCAAGTCACCTCTCAGTCTTCCTACTTAAACTGAACAGGCTCAGTTCCTGGAGTCTCTCCTCATACGGCCTACCCTCCATGCCCCTAATCACACGGGTGGCCCTTCTTTGTACCTTCTCGAGCTTATCCACATCCTTCTTGAAGTGCAGTGCCCAGAACTGGGTGCCCAGAACTGAACACAGTACTCCAGCTAGGGCCTCAACAAAACTGAACAGAGAGGGAGAAGCACCTCCCTGGATCTACTGGCAACACATCGGCTGATGCATGCCAGAGCTCTGTTTGCCCTTCTGGCAATCTCATTGCATTGCTGGCTCACATTCATCTTCTGGTTGATCGTGACCCCCAGGTCTCGTACACATGCTGTGCAAGCCAGCGGGCCACCACCCATTGTGTAGTTATGGTGAAAGTTCTTCCTACCCAGACGAAGAACCCTGCGCTTCTCCCTGTTAAACCTCATCTGATTCTGTTTCGCCCATAAAACCAGTCTCCCAAGGTCATGATGGGCACCCATCATGACAGACTGGTGAAACTGGGGGAAGAAGGCAGGCTGCGTGCTCTGGGGCTTTCTAGGTAGCTTTTTCACCTCCGTCTGGGTCTCCTTTGCTGCTTCCAAGGCATATTGCCTTCCCTGACCTGAAGGAACATGGCAAAGCAGGGCTGGAAAGGACCTCAGTCCCCTGCTCAAGGCAGGACTGTCCCCAATTCAACCCTCCTAGCTGAGTGCCTGGCCAACCTGCTCTTGAAAACTTCCAGGGATGGGACGGATACATCAGCTCTCACAGCCACTGAAAGGAGGTAGAAAGTCCTTAAGTGGCAGACAGACAGCACCAAAAGCAACTCCGATTCACTTTTTTGGAATTGCTGGGATGGGGGTGGGGAAGGGGGGCAACATCCCAGAATGCTTTGCTCCAATGTCATTCAGGCCATAGAACAGAGATGCCCCATCTTGGCTGTCACCCTTTCTGAGACACCTTTGCTGAGTGAGGAAGTACTAGGAAGACCATCTCCTGGGAGGAAAGGGGGTCTTCAGGCTAAGGGGGTCCAGTCCCCTGGTACCCTGCCAGACAGGCAGGAGTGTTGATGCTGGAATCTAGGTTATGCTCTGGTCTCACTTGTCTTTTGCAGTTCACCTCTACAAGAAACTCATTTCCTCCCATGGTATTTATTAGGCTTATGAAAAGAACCCAAACTACCTTGACCCAGATAGGCTTGAAACGCAGAGATCACAGAGATCTTTGGAGCCTTCCAAAGACACTTCAAGAGTCCTCACAGTCTTATCTAATGGCACAATTCAGCTTGGGGGGGGGGAGGGGGGGAGGGGGTTAACAAACCTTTGAGTCAGGCTTTGCACAGCACAGATTGGGGGCTTGTGGCCCAGAACTGGCCTGTTTAAAGGGGAGATGCAGAAACCTGAAAAAAAACATTCCCCAAGGTTGTGGCATCTGCTGAAGCTGCCTTTTGAAAGAGAGTGGAAAGGTTTTACATTCTGCGATGCACATGGGGATTTCTGGTCCCCTGGGATATTTATGAGGCTCTGTCCAGCAACGAAGGGAAGGGGCATTCCCTTTCCTCTCTACACTTCCTTGCTTCTTTGCTGATTTTGTGGTTGCTCCCACCCAGATGTGAGCTTTAGGGATGCAGACTCTCCCTCCCCACCCCAACCTGCTGGAGGGCAACATGGGCACGTGAGCTCTGAGAGCTGTGCCAGAGAGTGAAATCATGCCCAGAAGTGTCACCGATCAATGCTGTGGCAGAGGAGAAACCCTCAGGGGTCTGATCTGATGGCTTTGAGGCAGGAAGGGGGTAGATTTCTAACAAGAATCGATACAAGGCAGATAAGCCAGCTGGAAGGGAGATTCCCAACCTGGCGGTGTCCCTCTATAAAACCGCTGATGGGCTCCACACCCTCGTGCATTCCCATCTTGCAGTGAGGGCTTTTCCCCCTCCCCCCAGTCGTATCTAAACTTAGTGACAGCGCTAACAGGAGTTGGGAGTTATTTTAAAAATGTTTTGACACATCCCTCATCTCTCTCCGCACCAACAAGGGGCTGGGGGGAGGTGAGGACGTGGGGAACCAAGGGGCAGCCAGCTCTGCCAGGGGTAGGGGAACCTGTCGCCCCCCTCTCTGCCGTGTGCACACCCACACACCGACAGGCCTGCAGCCAACACGGGAGTGTGGGTGATTTCCAGCCCAGCCGCATCCTGGAGATTACATAAGAGATGGAGATTTGAATTCAACATTGTCACCTCAAGGGTGCTTTGAAATGTTGGGGGAGAATCTCCTGGGCTTTCAAAGGGGCTGGAGGAGGCCGGGAAGATGTCACTGGTCTCCTTAAAGCCCTGTTTTCTGGGAGGGAGAGTGGGAGCCGCTTGTTGAATGAGCATCAGGTGTGACAGAGGCAGGTCTGGGCACAGTGGCAGAGGCAGCAGCTGACTGCCATCCCCTGCTCCTAGGAAGAAAGCAGCCAAGACCGGGGCTGAGATTTTGGGGATGGTGGGAGGTGTGGGTGGACAAGGGGGTACAAAGCAGTTGTGTAAAGTTGGGCTTGCCCAGCATGTTTGCCCATTGGGCCTCCATTTCCATGGAGACAGGGGGTTGGCATGGCAGCACACAACCGGCTTGCTTTGCTGGTTGGTTCCAGCTGTCAGCTTCCAAAACCGCCTACAGATTGCAGGAGTCAGTTGGGCTGGGGGGGGAATATTAAAACAAAAACAAAAAAAAGGAGAACGAGAGGATGGAAGTGCAAGGGAAGGTTTTTGGGAGGCTTCTGATGCCCTCCTCCACAATGCGGGGAGGGGAGCCATTTCAGAGGGCAAGCCAAGATGATCGTTCCTCCAGGCCCTGAGGAAAAAACACAACAGTCCCAAGCTCAGCGTCCTGGCATCATCATCAGCAGATGCAAAGCTTCCCCGCCATCCAGAGCGATGGCTGGGGCCTGTGCCCGAGGGGCCAGTGTGGCAGCCTTCCCAGCGGCTGGCACTGCCGTGTCCCACCCAGGTCTCCAGACACGATGCCATGGGGCCACATCTGTCTGGCTTCTCCCAACAGCAAGGATCTAGCCTGCAGCTGGTTGGTAATTGAGCACAAAGATGGAGCATGGGCAAACGGGGCTGGAAGGGGCCTCAGGAGATCACACTGAGCCAGTGGCGATGCATAGGGAGTGCACGCAGGTGCATGTGCAGCCCCTGAGTGGTGGTGCACCCCGTCAGCCAGCGTTCCTGGGCAGGGGAAGGGCAGGTGAGAGCACCGGTGCCCCCTTAGAGCGCCAGGTGGGGAGTGCGCCAGGAGAAGCGGTCCCCCTGCGGCCAATCCCATCAACCTGGAAGTGCTAGCGGTGTGCCCCGAAGTACCAGTGGTGCACTGCTGCCAGTTGCGGGTTAGCAGGATCAGCCATGGGGGACCCCCCCCCCGGATCGACTGGTGACTCAGGAGGCACCATTTGCCCATGCACTGAGCCCAGCTCTCTGCTCCAGACAGGATCACCCCTCACTAAATCACCCCAGCTGAGGCATTCATCCAACCAGTTAGGAATAAATCCTTCTTCTACAGCAAGTAGTTACCAAGTCCCTGCTGTGCAGGGTGTCCCTCCTACCTACAGGGCCAGGATCTGTGTTCAAGTCAATTCTTCCCTTCTTTAGGCTTTTTATAAGAGTGGGGGGGCTAGTGCAGAGGGAAAGGGCATCAGGTTTAAGGCCTTCTTTGCTGCTCTCTGGCAGAAAGGCAGCCTTGGAGTTTTAGGATGTTAACAAAGCCAGGGCTCCTTTGGCTGATTTACAGCTGAACTCAGCAGCTATCAAAAGCTGCAGCTTTGCCAGAGGTCTCCTTGGAAGGGGCAGGAGGGAGAGCGGGGCGAGGACATTCCACGAGCTATTTTTAAGCCTGGCCATTTTGAATTTTAGCTGGGGGAGGGGGTCCTCTGTCTGTAACTGCCAACCTTGGGCAGGCTGTGGAGAAAGACCCCTGCTCCTAAAACACACGGCAGCACAAGCTCTGACTTGGGTCCTTGATGCTCCCATGCAAGACCTGTCCGATCACCAATGTCCACTGTCCAGTAGGTGAGGGGGACACCTGAATTTTTGCCCCTATGGTTGATGGCCTTGGGAAGGCCATGTTCCCTTTTACTGGCGCTTCCCTTCCAGCCGTCATGCTCTGGGGTTAGTTGGGAATGCAGGAGCTACCTTGGTGAGCGATGCAGAGGTTACTGCCACAGGACACGCAAGCCAGCAGGAAGACGTGGCAGCCAGATAGAAGGACCATTATTACGGGGTCCCAATACATCAAGACTCCACGGCTGGCTGGAGAGGAGTCTGTGGCCCCTCCAGGCTCCCACCAGTGTCATGTACCATGCTGTGGGCATGAGAGAGCCTTGCTACAGCATAGTATGTGAGCCCCAAGTGCAGCCTAGCCGTGCTATCTCTGTGTGCAGAACCTGTTTTCGGCTTTGTGCTTCTCCACTGAGAGAATGGAGCAAAGGAAACACTAGCTCATGCTGCAAATGCTGCCCCAGAGCCTAACCAAGCTGGGGAAGGAAGGAAGGAAGATCTCTAGACATCCCAGCTCTGCACAGTGATGATAGGAAAACACCAGCATTGCTCATGGTGGGAGTGGAACAGACGACACGCACTGAGGCCTGGGGCGCTCTATCATGCCTTCCCCAGAGCCACACAGACTGAGCCACTCACAGAGTGACCGTGTCCTCCTGCCCTCACTGCATCCCAGAGCTGTTCCTGGGGCCCCAGGCACACAATGGTCCTTGCCCTGAACAGCTCCAAGCCTCCCGAGAGAGGCTGCAATGTGGGTAATGCTCAGTCACTGGCGGGTAATACATAGTGTCCACACAGTCACAGAAGTATACGAAAGCAGGGCTGGAAGTCCATCTAATCCAGCCCCCTGCTCCAGACAAGATCAGCCCTCACGAAATCCTCCCAACCTGCTCCTGGAAACTTCCAAGGATGGAGACTCCACCATGTCTCTGGGCAGCCTGTTCCAATGTTGGACCCCCCTCAGAGTCAGGAAGTTCCTCATCATCTCCAACCTGTTTCCCCTGCTACAGTTTGAGGTCATCACAGCCACAGAAAAAAGCCTGTCTCCATCCTCTGTCATTGCCCTTTGGGTATTTGAAGGCTGTGATCAAATCCTCCCTAAGTCTTCTCTTCTCCAGACTCAATCATCCTGGTTCTTTTAGCCTGTCCTCGTCAGTCCTCCTTCTCAGGGCCCTGATCAGTTTTGTCACTCTGGGCTAAACTCCTTCCAATCTGTCCATCTCCGTCTTGAAGTGTGCAGCCTAGAACTGGACACAGGAGTCTAGGGGAGGCCTCCCCGGGGCCGAGCAGAACAGGAGAATCATCGCCCTTGATTTGCAAGTGACGCTGCTGGTAATACAGTTCAAGAGGCTGTTGGCTTTTTTGGTGTGGGGCATAGAGCAGACATTTCATGGCACACAACACAGCCCTTCACTCAAGGCATTATGAACACACCATAGAGGAATGAAATTGTGCAGGGCAATTCTGTAAGGCCAAAGGGAACTGAACTTACCGAGGTCTTGAGGCTAATGCCCTGAGCACACCATCAGCGCTAAAGTCCACATCTCAAAGCCCAGCTCTTGTCTGCACCCACGTAGTACCAAGGCCGGGGCCCTGCTCTAACTGACAGGGATGGGAGCTGTCCACACTATTCTCAGCTGCCATCTGAGGCTTTCCTTAGACACCACCCATCCAAATACCAGCCTGAGCTGCCCTGCTTGGTTTACAGGGTCCGTCATATCACAACACAAAGTAATACAGCTGTAGCGGGAGGTGAGGAAGGAGATAGACCACTTCCTAATTTCACAGACACTGTGACCATAGTAACCACAGGATAACCAGGGCAAAAAGTGCCAGGAAAGGCAGCTTCTCCTACCTTGCCAGGAGTTTGGCCTAGCCTACATTACCAGGGCCTGCCAATGGCACTCAAACAACTGTGGGTTGGCAGAGCCCTGCTCTCTGTTGGGCAGAACAACCCCCGCTCCAAGTTGATAAGAGTTTTCTGCCCCCACCCAGCAAATGGCAGAACAAACAGGAGGATGTCCCCGTGCTTTCTGCTGGATGCCTTCCCAGAGGGCACAGCTGGGGAAGTGACATGGCATGGGCATGCCTGTACCCTGGTGGCATTTCCACAGCACCTGCTGTTTGTCCAGACGAGTCCCTCCAGCACAGACAAGGCTTCAAGATATTTGGGGAAAGATGGTCAAACATGCTGTTTGTGATGCTTCCCAGGGCTGCCAAGAAGAAAGATTTCTTAGCATGGCAAGTAGAAACTCACTGTAGCAGCCACTGCGTCCTTATCTAACAAGGGCAAGCACCCTGGATATTTGAGGCGTAAACCCAAAGGCACCTAAATCTGGAAGGTCACATCCCACAAGCCACTGGTCTGCTCCCAGACAGGTAACAAGGGCAAACAGTCACTGGGCAGCTCGGCAAGGCACAGCAGGCCCTGGCAGCCAATGACAGTGGGCTGGGGAGAAGAAGGGTGACAGCAAGCCTCAGTTTTTAAAATCAGGGGGTTGGCATGGCTCACAAGCAGTGGCTGCCTGGCTGTGGGTGGGTCTGTGTGTTCTGCCTTGCTCTATTTTTGCTTGCAATGTGTCACTTTGGGGGAGGTGAAACCTTGCAGGAGGCAGCGCTCCGAAGCAGCCGATCTGGCTTGGCGCAGAGCCGCAAGCTGGTGCTGGGCTCTGGTAACGTACAAATCTAGGCCTGCTCCCAGGTCTACACACTGTGCAGCTGGCAGGGAGAGGGGGGCAATCGACCCATCCAGGCTGAAAGTGCAGGATGCCAAGAGGTGGAAAGTGGGGAGTGAGTGCCTGGAGAATCACAGAGAAGTAAAGCTGGAAAGGGACCTTCACATCTAGTTCAATCTCCTGCCTGAGGCAGGATCAGCCCTGTCCAAACCACCCCAGACAAACCCACTGTTCAACCTCTTAGCAAAACTACTGCCAGCCCTGATACAATACCAGACATCACACCCGACCCTGCCACAGGGAAAGCAGGGGAACCACAGGGGCCAACATCCTGCTGCTATAACGGATTATTAATGTATGCTCAAGAGAACCCAGGATCCTGCTAGAGAGGAGGCAAAAAACAGCCTGCCCATTCTGTACCAATCTGACCAGGGTGTCAAATTCCTTCCTGACCCCAAATGCAGCATATGGGCTGAGCCTGTGTGGAGGAGACATCCTTTGACCCCCCCACCCCGAAGCCCATCTCTAAGCTTGGCCTGTAGCTGCTGGAATGGCTCTGCAGTGACAGACAAGGGCAGCAGCAGGCAGGCGTGAGGAAGTGAATGCGAAGAGTCTTCTATAACACGGAGCGGTGTGAGAGCTTGAGAGCTCAGATGATGAGCTCAGAGCTTCAATCAGGAAGCAGAAGGTTTTAATCAGGGATGCTGCAATTTGCCAATTAACCCAATGATGCCAAATGGAGGAGACTCTTGGCCTGCTTTTGACGCGCTCTGCCCAGCCTATGCTTGCATGGATAACTCATCAAAGGTGACTATGGGATTTGGATGCCCAGTGCCCAAATCCTTTAGGCAACTCTGAACATCTTAGCTGGAAGCCCTCCACTTCCCAGTCTTTGCCTTCTTTACCAAGTCAGGCAGATAGGGATTGCACACATAGAGATGCCTAGGTCCTACACAATCAATCGGTCAAGGTCACCCCTCTGCTGGGACTCTGTCCCCAAGAGCTCCTAGAACAACACCGGGTTCAGCTAATGAAAGGCCACTGAGATCATGGTTACTTTGCCTCTTCTGAGATCCATCATAGCAGATAGTCATGAAGGATCTGACCCCAGGCTGGATCGGGTGTCTAGTGCACGTCAAATACCAGGAGCCTCATGGCATCATGCAGTGCTGAGACAGCAGTGCTGTGGCTAGCATCACACAGCAATGCTAGACCCTGCTGTGCTCCGTTGCGTGGCCTCCTCAAGAGCTTTGCTCTGGCATTAACTTTTCTGCTTGTTCTCTGCCCAAAGGCGAAGGACCGAGGAAGCTTTAAGGGGAAAGCAGTGAGTCACGTGAACCCTGCACATGTTAAGGCTGATGGGAAGTGGAAGGACTGAAATGAACCACTGCGTTTGAAGGAGAATGGGATGCGAAACCTAGGTGTGACCTGAACTGGGTGACAATGGTTTGGAGACCTCAGTTGAGGAACAGAACACTAATGAACACTACGTGAACACGTCCGAGAGCAGTCTGACTGAGACACCAACCCCCAACAAGACAGCTGGATGCAGCAGACATCGTGAGACTAACCTAGGGAGCAATAAGAAAGCTGTGAACATGTACGGATGGAAGGACTGTACTTCTCCTCGTCTACAAAGGGGCTCTGGGTTTGACCAAAACGAGTGCAAAGGATACATTTAAGACCTCTCATCCTCTCCAAATGCTTTGGCAAGTATACGCCTTGCTGGAATATGCTTTAGTACAACCACTGAGGTTCAATGCTACTGTCATGAACCAGAGCAGCCCTCAACAAAGTCAGAATCAGGCATACCACATGGAAGTGCTGGAAAAGTCAGAATGTAAGTGCTTAGGGGTGCTTCGTATGGCCAATGGAAAGACTGGTATGAAAAGCAAAAGATCAGGATGACCCAGAAAACATGCTGTATTGACTGGTGGATGCTAGGAAGTGAACAATGTCCCCTAAAGACATTGGAGTATTCAGCGAAAACTCAGATATGTCTATGGTGAATGTGAAGGGACCTGGGACCCACTGCGGACAACACTGTGGTCTGTTGCTAAGAACTGAAGCCCTACGCAATCATTAGGGAGTACAGCATCAGATGGCCCATGGACCATAAAGGGAGAGCCCAACATGACCCCCTGCTGATGCTGAGAGTCAGGGGACAACATGGTAATTCTCTAAGGGGGAAGTGTTATCACATGACCCCCCCAGCCAAAGAACTCAACCTCCTTGTCTGAGCTCAAGAAACACAAGAGGGAAACTGCTTCCCCCAAGGTCAAAGCAAGTGTGTGACAGAGAAGAAAAGGAAAAGCCCACCTCCAGCCTTGAGTTTTGCCCCCTGTTCCAGGCCCTTTTGACTTGAAACTTCAAAGCAACTAAGTGACGAGTGAGTGGGAAGACTGCAGACGATGCACCTGAAGTGCATCGGCTGGTGCAGACTGGAGACCCATGCCATGCCCAGTCAAACTGGCCAGCGCTTATTGCAATGATTGGATGTCCAAATAGAGGCCACATCTTTCTGACAGTGGCTTGGAGCCAGAGGCACCCATCAAAACAATCAACCACGAGTCCCCAGATGCAGCATTGTGACAAAGGAGAGTGGGTCTGACAGGCAACGGCTGAGAAGAGCCCCAGCTCCTTGAATTCTGCTGTGGCGAAAGGCGGGGCTATCTGCTCAGATGGCACTGACCCTGCTAGTCCCCTCTCCACAGCCCATGGTCACACTAGCTACAGCAGGGGTGTGAAGCACATGAGCTATGGGCTCAATTCAGCCCATGGGGTTCCTGACGGGCCTGGGAGTTTACAGCCACGGTGAGTGGAGCCTGGGGCCAGGCACAGACCTCAGAGACCTTTTGTGGCAGCTGTACTGACACTGTACCACTTGCTCTGCACTGTGGATCCGGCCCTGGGGGGCTGGGGAGACTGAGGCAACTCTGAGCTGGATGTTTCCTCTATGAACTTGGCCTGCTCTTCCCACAGCACTAGCGACTTTCCATAGGGCTGTTAACTCCCCCAGCACCAGTGGTGCTCAACCTTTCTACCCTGCAAGCTGGATGGGTGGTGCCTAGTCCAGATCCGGCCAATGGTCCCAATCCAGTACCTGGAGTGGGCTTGGTGAGGCACCATCCGACTGCATGGAGGACAGGGCACAGCCCAACTCTGATCCAGCTGTGTGGGGGAAGGGGCCTTGGGGGAGAGAGGACATGACCAGGCCCTGATCCACCCCCATGGGGGAAATGGGCCTGGAAGCCGAGTGCTAGGTGCTTAATTGGAGATCTCATGGCAGGCTTCCCTGAAAGCATGGGAGCCCACAGCTTGAAGCCTCATCAAACATCACTGCTCTGGTCCCATTTGCTAGGGGCAGCCCAGGAACCAAGCTGCTACCAGTCCTGTATTATGCAACAGATTTTAAGGGCAGAATGGCCCCTTTGTTTATAAAGCCTTCAAATGAGCTGGCTGGATCCCTCCCCTGACTGCCACCGCTCCCCCAGCTCTAGGCCTGGGAAAACCATCCAGCCTGCTCTTGGCCGGCCTACTCTGCTACTCAAGATGTAATGATTCCGGATGCTAGCAGCACTCGGCATCCAGGGGAGCTGGGCGCCGCATCTCTGAGAATGTCAAAGAGTCTAATTGGCAGGAGGTCATTAGGATGTGTGCCAGCACCTCTCTCCAGAAGCTCTGAACAAGTGACTAGATGGAGCAGCCCTAGTTCAGAGCCTCTGCCAAGAGCCACCTCCTAATGTCTCCTTTGTAACCCCTCATTGCTACAGAGACTGGCTGGAGAATTATCTGAGCTGGATTGAACAGAGGGAGAAGCACAGAGGTGGGGAAGCTGGAGAGGCAGAGGATTCTTTGCGTAGTTCTGTCCAGGCCACATTCATGGTACAGCAGATGCTAGTTACGTATCTACCTGCACTGGGCACCTACCAGGAGAGAAGTGTGGCCACCACCAAGGCTCTGACATGCAGAGACTGACTCTGCAGCCTCCCCTTCTCCCGAGGAGCCAGCCCAGCTCCCAGATTGACTCAGGAACCAGCCCACTCTGCCCCTACAGCATTAGGCCTTGTCTACGCTACCAAGCTACTGAGCTGTACCTCACCACCAGAACGCTATCAGAGGCAAAATCTCTAATGTGACCAGCACTGGGGCATTTGAATGTATAAGTCAGGTTAGATGATGTGGTGGAAAGGTGTCGGAGGCCCCTCTAGGTTAAAACGAAGGCAGTGGCCTCTATCTTAAAAAATGCCATTAAGGTCAGCTACAAAGTTTCTAACACCTACCTGAGAGAACCAGACAATTGAGCTGGGCAGTTGCCTAAGCCAACAGTATGTCATATGCCCATGAAAGTGGGTAGTCTTCCTACCAACTTTGACCTTTGGCCTGAAGATGCATATTCACACTTTTAGGATCATGAGAGAGATCTTTTC